>NW_022148369.1:0-215547 GCF_901933205.1 Camarhynchus parvulus
TGTCCATCGTGGTGTTCTGCCTGGAGACGCTGCCGCAGTTCCGGGCCGGCGCTGAGGGGGAGGTGAGCGCGGTGCGGTTCGGTGGTGCGGGCGTTGGTGGGGGTGTTGTTACCATGCTCATCATCCTCGTCATCCTCGGTGTCATTGTCACCATCCTCATCGTCTTCATCATCCTCATCATCCTCGGTGTCGTTGTCATCATCCTCATCGTCCTCATCGTCTTTGGTGTCATTGTCATAATCCTCATCATCCTCTTCATCCTCATCATCCTCGGTGTCATTGTCACCATCCTCATCGTCCTCATCGTCCTCATCATCCTCGGTGTCATTGTCACCATCCTCATCGTCCTCATCGTCTTTGGTGTCATTGTCACCATCCTCATCATCCTCATCATTCTCATCACCTTTGGTGTCATTCTCATCATCCTCGGTGCCATTGTCATCATCCTCATCATCCTCATCATCCTCATCATCCTCGGTGTCATTGTCATCATTCTCATCATCCTCATCATCTTTGGTGTCATTGTCATAATCCTCATCATCCTCTTCATCCTCATCATCCTCGGTGTCATTGTCACCATCCTCATCGTCTTCATCATCCTCATCATCCTTGGTGTCATTGTCATCATTCTCATCATCCTCATCATCTTTGGTGTCATTGTCATAATCCTCATCATCCTCTTCATCCTCATCATCTTTGGTGTCATTCTCATCATCCTCGGTGCCATTGTCATCATCCTCATCACCCTCATCATCCTCATCATCCTCATCATCTTCAGTGTCATTGTTATCATTCTCATCATCCTCATCATCTTTGGTGTTATTGTCATCATCCTCATCGTCCTCATCATTTTTGGTGTCGTTGTCACCATCCTCGTCCTTATCGTGGCCATCCTCATCATCTTCATCCTCGTTGTTCTTGGTGTCATTGTCACCATCCTCATCATCCTCATCATCTTCGGTGTCATTGTCACCATCCTGGTTCCCATCATGGCCATCCTCATCATCCTCATCATTCTCAGTGTCACTGTCACCATCCTCATCATCCTCATCATCTTCGGTGTTATTGTCATCATCCTCATCATCCTCATCATCCTCAGTGTCATTGTCACCATCCTCGTCCTCATCACTGCCATCCTCATCATCCTCATCCTCGTTGGTTTTGGTGTCATTGTCACCATCCTCATTATCCTCATCATCCTCAGTGTCACTGTCACCATCCTCATCATCCTCATCATCCTTGTTGCCATCGTCACCATCCTCGTCCTTGTCATCCTCATCGTCTTCAGTGTCACTGTCACTTTCTTCATCCTCATCATCCTCAGTGTCATTGTCACCACCCTCATCCTTATCTTGCTTATTCTTTGTCCTCATCACGGCCATCCTCATCCTCATCATGGCCATCCTCATCCTTATCTTCATCCTCATCATCGTCATTCTCATCGTTCTCATGCTCGGTGTCATTGTCACCATCCTCACCATCCTCATCACCCTCATCATCCTCAGTGTCATTGTCACCATCCTCGTCCTCGTCTTGCCTATCCTGTGTCCTCATCATGGCCATCCTCATCCTCATCCTCATCATCCTCATTCTCATCGTTCTCATCCTCAGTGTCATTGTCACCATCCTCACCATCCTCACCATCCTCATCACCCTCATCATCCTCAGTGTCATTGTCACCATCCTCGTCATCCTCATCACCCTCATCATCCTCAGTGTCATTGTCACCATCCTCATCATCCTCACCATTTTTGGTGTCGTTCTCCTCATCCTCATCATTCTCGGCGTCATTGACGCACACCATCATCATCCTCATCTTCAGTGTCCTCATCACGGCCGTCTTCATCCTCACCATCCTTGCTACCTTCATCCTTCTCCTCTTCATCCTCACCATCCTCGCTACCTTCATCCTTCTCATCTTCATCCTCACCATCCTCGCTACCTTCATCCTTCTCATCTTCATCCTCACCATCCTCGCCCTTTTCTTTCTTTTCTTCCTCCTCCTCTTCCTCCTGGGCCCTGGCCATGGGGTCTGGGTGGTCTGGGTGGTCCCCAGCCCTGTTTAACTCATTTTGGGGGGGTGTCTCCAGCCCCATTGAGGTGGGGAAGCTCAGTCTGGGGGTCTGGGTGGTCTCTAAACTCGTTCACCCCATTTTGGGGGTCTCCAACCCCTGTTAACCCCCTCTGGGTCGGGGATCTGGGGGTCTGGGTGGTCTCCAACCCCATTAACCCATTTTGGGGGTCTCCAACCCCCGTTAACCCACAATGGGGGTGAATTTGGGGGTCTGCGTGGTCTCCAACCCCATTAACCCATACTGGGGGTCTCCAACCCCATTAACCCATATTGGGTGGTGGATCTGAGACTCTGGGTGGTCTCCAACCCCTGTTAACCCATTTTGGTGGTCTCCAACCCCATTAACCCATTTTGGGGGTCTCCAACCCCCGTTAACCCCCTCTGGGTGGGGGATCTGGTGGATCTGGGGGTCTGAGTGGTGGATCTGAGGGTCTGGGTGGTCTCCAACCCCATTAACCCATTCTGGGTGGTGGATCTGGGGGTCTGGGTGGTCTCCAACCCCTGTTAACCCATTGTGGTGGTCTCCAACCCCCATTAACCCTCTCTGGGTGGTCTCCAACCCCCATTGACCCATATTGAGTGGTGGATATGTGGGTCTGGGTGGTGGATCTGGGGGTCTGGGTGGTGGATCTGAGGGTCTGGATGGTGGATCTGAGGGTCTGGGGGGTGGATCTGGGGGTCTGGATGGTGGATCTGGGGGTCTGGGTGGTCTCCAACCCCATTAACCCATTTTGGGGGGTCTCCAACCCCCATTAACCCATATTGGGTGGTGGATCTGAGACTCTGGGTGGTCTCCAACCCCATTAACCCATACTGGATGGTGGATCTGAGGGTCTGGATGGTGGATCTGGGGGTCTGGATGGTGGATCTGGGGGTCTGGGTGGTGGATATGAGGGTCTGGGTGGTGGATCTGGGGGTCTGGGGGGTGGATCTGGGGGTCTGGGTGGTCTCCAACCCCCATTAACCCATTTTGGGTGGTGGATCTGAGGGTCTGGGTGGTGGATCTGGGGGTCTGGGTGGTGGATCTGGGGGTCTGGATGGTGGATCTGAGGGTCTGGGGGTGGATCTGGGGGTCTGGATGGTGGATCTGAGGGTCTGGGGTGTCTCCAAGCCCCATTAACCCATATTGGGTGGTGGGTCTGGGGGTCTGGGGGTGGATCTGAGGGTCTGGGGGGTCTCCAACCCCATTAACCCATATTGGGTGGTGGGTCTGAGGGTCTGGGGGGTGGATCTGGGGGTCTGGGTGGTCTCCAACCCCATTAACCCATTTTGGGTGGTGGATCTGAGGGTCTGGGGGGGTGGATCTGGGGGTCTGGATGGTGGATCTGGGGGTCTGGATGGTGGATCTCAGGTGTTTCCCCCACACCCCCTCACCGCCCACCTCTCTCCTCTCTCCCCACAGCCCCCCTCGCCCACCCCCACCACCCCCACCACCACCAACACCACCAGCAGCAGCACCCCCCCCACGCCCCCTCCCCACCGCTCCGGCCTGACCGACCCTTTCTTCCTGGTGGAAACCATCTGCATCTGCTGGTTCTCCCTGGAGCTCCTGGTGCGCCTGGTGGCCAGCCCCAGCAAGGCGGCCTTCTTCCGCAGCGCCATGAACCTCATCGACCTGGCGGCCATCGCGCCCTACTTCATCGCGCTGGGCACGGAGCTGGCGCGGCAGCGCGGCATCGGCCAGCCCGCCATGTCGCTGGCCGTGCTCCGCGTCATCCGCCTGGTGCGCGTCTTCCGCGTCTTCAAACTGTCCCGCCACTCCACGGGCCTGCAGATCCTCGGGCAGACCCTCAAGGCCAGCATGAGGGAGCTGGGCCTGCTCATCTTCTTCCTCCTCATCGGCGTGGTGCTCTTCTCCAGCGCCGTGTACTTCGCCGAGGCCGAGGAGGCCGCCACGGCCTTCACGTCCATCCCGCAGGCCTTCTGGTGGGCGGTGGTCACCATGACCACGGTGGGCTACGGGGACATGGCGCCGGTGACGGTGGGCGGCAAGCTGGTGGGCTCGCTGTGCGCCATCGCCGGCGTGCTCACCATCTCGCTGCCCGTGCCCGTCATCGTCTCCAACTTCTCCTACTTCTACCGCCGCGAGCTCCGGGGCGAGGAGGGCGGGCAGGTGGTGCCCGCCTCGCCCTGCCCCCACCACCCCGAGACCCCCGGGGACGCCCCCGAGAGCCCCAAGGCGGGCGGGGGGCGCGGGGAGGGCTGGGGGGTGGATGGGGAGGCGGGGGGAGGGGAGAAAGGGTGGGGAGGGGGGAGGCTGGTGACTGAGGTGTGAGGGGGGGGAGGGTGGGGTGGGGGGGTGGGATGGACTGGGAGGGACTGGGATGGACTGGAATGAACTGGAGTGCACCTGGATGGACTGGGAGTGCACCTGGATGGACTGGGATGGACTGGGAGTGCACCTGGATGGACTGGGAGTGCACCTGGATGGACTGGGATGCACCTGGATGGACTGGAATGAACTGGAGTGCACCTGGATGGACTGAAAATGCACCTGGATGGACTGCAATGAACTGGGAGTGCACTGGGATGGGCTGGGATGGACTGGGATGGACTGGGATGGACGGGGAGTGCACCTGGATGGACTGGGAGTGCACCTGGATGGACTGGGATGGACTGGGAGTGCACCTGGATGAACTGGAGTGCACCTGGATGGACTGAAAATGCACCTGGATGGGCTGGAATGGACTGGAGTGCACCTGGATGGACTGGGGTGCACTGGGAGTGCACCTGGATGGACTGGGAGTGCACCTGGATGGACTGGGATGCACTGGGATGGACTGGAGTGCACCTGGATGGACTGGGAGTGCACCTGGATGGACTGGAATGAACTGGGATGCACTGGGAGTGCACCTGGATGGACTGCAATGAACTGGGAGTGCACTGGGATGGGCTGGGATGGACTGGGATGGACTGGGATGGACGGGGAGTGCACCTGGATGGACTGGGATGGGCTGGAATGGACTGGAGTGCACCTGGATGGACTGGAATGAACTGGGAGTGCACCTGGATGGACTGGGATGCACTGGGAGTGCACCTGGATGAACTGGGAGTGCACTGGGATGGGCTGGAGTGCACTGGAAGGGCACTGGGATGCACTGGGAGTGCACCTGGATGGACTGGAATGAACTGGGAGTGCACTGGGATGGACTGGAGTGCACTGGAAGGGCACTGGGATGCACTGGGAGTGCACCTGGATGGACTGGGAGGACACCTGGATAGACTGGAATGAACTGGACTGAACTGGGATGGATTGGAGTGCGCCAGGATGGACTGGGGTGCACTGGGATGGACTGGAATGAACTGGGATGGATGGGGAGTGCACCTGGATGGACTGCAATGAACTGGGAGTGCACTGGGATGGGCTGGGATGGACTGGGATGGACGGGGAGTGCACCTGGATGGACTGGGATGGACTGGAATGAACTGGGGTGGACGGGGAGTGCACCTGGATGGACTGGAATGAACTGGGATGCACTGGGAGTGCACCTGGATGGACTGGGGTGCACTGGGAGTGCACCTGGATGGACTGGGATGCACTGGGAGTGCACTGGGGTGCACTGGGAGTGCACCTGGATGGACTGGGAGGACACCTGGATAGACTGGAATGAACTGGGAGTGCACTGGGATGCACTGGGAGTGCACCTGGATGGACTGGGAGGACACCTGGATAGACTGGAATGAACTGGACTGAACTGGGATGGATTGGAGTGCACTGGGAGTGCAACTGGGTGAACTGGGACGGACTGGAGCGCACCTGGATGAACTGGGAGGCGCTGGGAGCGCACCAGAACAAACTGGGGGACACTGGGATGAACTGGGATGGACTGGAGTGCACCTGGGTGGACCCAAAGTGCACCCGGGATGGACTGGAATGAATGAGAATGAACTGGGATGAACTGGGATGAACTGGGGTGAACAAAACCAAACGTGGGGGGGGGCACGAGAGCTCCCAAGGGGACACCGAGGCCGCCGAGGCCATGTCGTGACAGCGAGGCCATTTCGTGACACCGGGCAATAAAGGGGACACTCAGTGACGCAGTGGGGTCACGGGGGGGTCCCAGTGCCCCCCAAACCCCTCCCAGTCCCTCCCAGTCCCTCCCAGTTCCCTCCCAGTTCCCCCCCACCCTCGGAGGACCCACTCCGCCCTCCACCGCCAGGGGGCGCCGCGGTGCCGCTCACCCACCGGAAGCGGCGGCGTAGCAGGACCGGAAGTCGCCTCGCAGGCGCAAAAAAGGGCGTGGCTTGTCCAGTAAAGAGGCGTGGTCTCAATGGAGTGGGCGTGGCTAAAGCTGAAGGGGGCGTGGTTTTGCAAGGACAAAAAGGGCGGGAATGACCCAACAAAGGGGCGGGGCTGTGGGGCGGAAGTGACGTCACACAGGCAGGAAGAGGCGGTGGTACCGGGCCGGGATCGCTCCGGTCCCGATCCCGGTTCCGGTTCCGGTTCTTCCCCGGTTCCGGTGCCATGCGGGCCGAGCTGCGGGGCCTGGCCGGGCCCGTGGCGCTGCCTGACGGGCAGCCCGTGCTGCTGGGCCGCGGGCCCCTCACCGGCGTCACCGACCGCAAGTGCTCCCGGCGGCAGGGTGGGTGTGGGGAGACCCCCGGGACCCCCTCAAAGTCACCCCCGGGACCCCCCCATGCCCTCGGTTATGGGCACCGGGAACCCCCAACCACCTGCGGGTCTTGGAAACCCCCCAAATGAACCCCTCAAGACCCCCAAATTCACCCCCAGGACCCTCAAACTCATCCCCCAAATTCACCCCCAGGACCCCCAAACATTCACCCCCAGGACCCCCAATTCACCCCCCAAATTCACCCCCAGGACCCCCAAACATTCACCCCCAGGACCCCCAAATTCACCCCCCAAATTCACCCCCAGGACCCCCAAATTCACCCCCCAAATTCATCCTTCAGGACCCCCAAATTCACCCCCAGGACCCCCAAATTCACCCCCAGAACCCTCAAACTCATCTCCCAAATTCACCCCCAGGACCCCCAAATTCACCCCCCAAATTCATCCTTCAGGACCCCCAAATTCTCCCCACCACAGCCCCAAAATATCCCCCCCAGACCCCCAAATTCACCTCCCCAGGACCCCCAAATTTCACTCTCAGAACCCGCAAGTTTGCAACCCCCTCAGGACCCTTAAATTCACCCCCCAAAACCCCCAAATTCTCCCCTCAAGACCCCCAAATTCACCCCCCTAGACCCCTAAATTCATCCCCCAAATTCACCCCCCAGCACCCTCAAATTCACCCCCCAGGATCCCAAAATATTCCCCCGAGACCCCCCAATTTCACCCCCAGGACCCCCGAATTCACCCCCCTGGGACCTCCAAATTCACTCCCAAAAACCCCCAAATTCACCTCCCAAATTCACCCCCAGGACCCCCAAATTCATCCCCAAAATTCACCCCCAGGACCCCCAAATTCACTGCCTGGCAGCCCCAAATTGACCCCCAAAACCCCCCAAATATTCCCCCACCAGAACCCCTAAATTCACCCCACAAAACCCCCCAAATTCTCCCCCAGGACCCCCAAATTTCACCGCCTGGGACCCCCAAATATTCCCTCTCAAAACCCCCAAATTCCCCCCCAAATTTCACCCCCAGAACCTCGAAATTCACTCCCAAAACCCCCAAATTCACCCCCCAAATTCACCCCCAAATTCACCCCCCAAATTCTCCCCAAAACCCCCAAATTCACCCCCCAAATTCACTCCCAGAACCCCCAAATTCTCCCCCAGGATCCCCAAATTTCACCCCCTGGGACCCCCAAATATTCCCTCTCAGAACCCCCTAATTCCCCCCCAAATTTCACCCCCAGAACCTCCAAATTCTCCCCCAGGACCCCCAAATTTCACCCCCTGGAACCCCCAAATATTCCCTTTCAGAGCCCCCAAATTCCCCCCCCAAATTTCACCCCCAGAACCCCCAAATTCTCCCCCAGAACCCCCAAATTCACCCCCCAAATTCACCCCCCAAATTCACCCCCCAAATTCCCCCCCAAATTCACCCCCAAATTCTCCCCCAAAACCCCCAAATTCACCCCCCAAATTCTCGCCCAGGACCCCCAAATTTCACCCCCCAGGACCCCCAAATTCATCCCCAAAATTCGCCCCCTGGACCCCCCAAATTCCTCCCAGAAACCCCCAAATTTCACCCCCCAGGACCCCCAAATTCATCCCCAAAATTCGCCCCCTGGACCCCCAAATTCACTGCCTGGCAGCCCCAAATTGACCCCCAAAACCCCCCAAATATTCCCCCACCAGAACCCCTAAATTCACCCCACAAAACCCCCAAATATTCTCCCCCAGGACCCCCAAATTTCACCCCCTGGGACCCCCAAATATTCCCTCTCAGAGCCCCCAAATTCCCCCCCCAAATTTCACCCCCAGAACCTCGAAATTCTCCCCCAAAACCCCCAAATTCACCCCCCAAATTCTCCCCCAGGACCCCCAAATTCTCCCCCAAAACCCCCAAATTCTCCCCCAAAACCCCCAAATTCACCCCCCAAATTCTCCCCCAGGACCCCCAAATTCACCCCCCAAATTCTCCCCCAGGACCCCCAAATTTCACCCCCCAGGACCCCCAAATTCATCCCCAAAATTCGCCCCCTGGACCCCCAAATTCACTCCCAGAAACCCCCAAATTTCACCCCCCAGAGACCCCCAAATCCATCCCCAACATTCCCTCCCAGGGACCCCCAAATTCCCCCCAAAACGCCCAAATTTCACCCCCAGGACCCCCAAATCCCCCCCCCCCCCAAAATATTCTGGGGCCGCCTTTGTGGGTTCCCCCCCCCTCCCCGATTTTTGGGGGGCTCACGGGGGTCCCCAACTGTGCCCCCTCCCCACAGTGGAGATCGTGGCCAACTACGCCGAGGGCACGGCCCGGGTCACACAGGTGCGGGCACCTGGGGGGATTTTGGGGGGTCCTGGGGGGGTTTTGGGGGGATTTTGGGGGGTCCTGGGGGGATTTGGGGGAGTTTTGGGGGGATTTGGGGGGGATTTTGGGGGTCCTGGGGGGGTTTTGGGGGATTCTGGGGGGATCTGGGGGGATTGGGGGGGATTTGGGGGTTCCTGGGGGGGTTTTGGGGAATTTTGGGGGTTCCTGGGGGGGTTTTGGGGAATTTTGGGGGGGTTTTGGGGGTGTTGAAAGGGGTTTGGGGGGTCCTGGGGGGATTTGGGGGAGATTTGGGGGGATTTTGGAGAATTTGGGGGGTCCTGGGGGGGTTTGGGGGAATTTTGGGGGATCTGGGGGATCCTGGGGGATTTTGGGGGTCCTGGGGATTTTGGGGAATTTTGGGGGTCCTGGGGGATTTGGGGGAGTTTTGGGGGGGATTGGGGGGATTTGGGGGGTTCCTGGGGGTTTTGGGGGAATTTTGGGGGTTCCTGGGGGTTTTGGGGAATTTGGGGGGGTTTTGGGGTGTTGAAAGGGTTTGGGGGGTCCTGGGGGATTTGGGGGGAGATTTGGGGGATTTTGGAGAATTTGGGGGTCCTGGGGGATTTTGGGGGGGTTTTGGGGGTGTTGAAAGGGGTTTGGGGGGTCCTGGGGGGGATTTTTGAGAATTTGGGGGGGTCCTGGGGGGATTTGGGGGAGTTTTGGGGGGTCCTGGGGGGATTTGGGGGAGTTTTGGGGGGCATTTGGGGGGGATTTTGGGGGTCCGGGGGGGATTTTTGAGAATTTTGGGGGTCCTGGGGAGGGTTTGGGGAATTTTGAGGGGATCTGGGGGATCCTGGGGGGGATTTGGAAAATTCTGGGGGGTCCTGGGGGGATTTTGGGGAATTTTGGGGGGTCCTGGGGGGATTTGGGGGAGTTTTGGGGGGATCTGGGGGGGATTTTGGGGGTCCTGGGGGGGTTTTGGGGAATTTTGGGGGGTCCTGGGGGGGCTTAAAGGGGTTTTGGGGGCACATAAAGAGATTTTGGGGGGGTCCTGGGGGAGTTTTGGGGGGACCTGGAAGGGTTTTGGGGGATATTTATGGGATTTTTGGGGTTTTTTTGGGGGTGGGAGTGGATTTTAACCTTTTAACCCTTTCCTGCCCAGCTCGGAGTGAACCCCAGCTCGGTGGGGTTGGATTTTTTGGGGGATTTAGGGAATTTTGGGGATGATTTTTTGGGGGGGAATGATGGGATTTTGGGGTGGGGTTTTGGAGATATTTATGGGATTTTGGGTTTTTTTTTTGGGATGGGAGTGGATGTTAACCCTTTAACCCTTTCCTGCCCAGCTCGGGGTGAACCCCAGCTGTGTGGGGTTGGATTTTTGGGGGATTTAGGGAATTTTGGGTTTTTTTTTGGGGTGGGGGAGATGTTAACCCTTTAACCCTTTCCTGCCCAGCTCGGGGTGAACCCCAGCTCGGTGGGGGGGTCCGTGCTGGGCCGGGGGGGCCGCGGGACCCTCGCCCCCGGTCAGGCCCTGCTGCTGGTGAACGGCCGGTACCCCCTGGTGCTGCACTTCCTGGGGTCCCCCCACCCCAAAAAACGCCCCCCGAGCCCCCCCCAGGACCCCCGAGCCACAGAGCCCCCCCCAGCCCCTCCCGGGGGCGGTGGCAGAAAATGGGACCCCTCCTCACCTTCACCCCCTCGGGGGTCCTGCACAGCACCAAGGTACCGGGGTTTGGGGAGGGGGAATTTGGGGAGGGGGATTTTGGGGATTGGGGGATTTTGGGGAAGGGGGAATTTGGGGGAAGGGGGAATTTGGGGAAGGGGGAATTTGGGGGGGGGGGGAATTTGGGGGGGGGGATTTGGGGAGGGGGGGATTTGGGGGAGGGGGGATTTTGGGGAGGGGGATTTTGGGGAGGGGGAATTTGGGGAAGGGGGAATTGGGGAGGGGGGAATTTGGGGGGGGATTTTTGGGGAGGGGGGATTTGGGGGGGGGGGGATTTTGGGGAAGGGGAATTTGGGGGAAGGGGATTTGGGGAAGGGGGATTTTGGGGATTTTGGAGAGGGGGATTTTGGGGATTTGGGGAGTGGGGATTTTGGGGATTTGGGGGGGGGGGATTTTGGGGATTTGGGGGAGGGGTGGATTTGGGGGGACGGGGATTTGGGGAGGGGGATTTTATGGATTTGGGGAGGGGGGATTTTGGGGATTGGGGGAGGGGGATTTAGAGAGGGGGATTTTGGGGAGGGGGGAATTTGGGGAGGGGGATTTGGGGGATTTTCGGAAGGGGGGATTTTGGGGGGGGGGATTTTTGGGGGGGGGATTTTGGGGGATTTTGGGGGATTTTGGGGATTTTGGGGGGGGGGATTTTGGCGGGGGGGGGATTTTTGGGGATTTTGGGGGGAGGGGGGGATTTTGGGGGAGGGGGGAATTTGGGGGGAGGGGGATTTTTGGGGATTATGGGGATTTTGGGGAGGGGATTTTGGCGGGAGGGGGGGGAATTTGGGGATTTTGGAGAGGGGGGAATTTGGGGGGGAGGGGGATTTTGGAGAGGGGGAATTTGGGGAGGGGGATTTGGGGGATTTTCGGGAAGGGGGATTTTGGGGGGGGGGGGATTTTGGGGAGGGGGATTTTGGGGGGAGGGGAATTGGGGAGGGGGAATTTTGGAGAGGGGGATTTGGGGGATTATGGAGATTTTGGGGAGGGGATTTTGTGGAGGGGGGATTTTGGGGGGGATTTTGGGGAGGGGGGAATTTGGGGGAGGGGGGATTTTGGAGAGGGGATTTTGGGGGATTTTGGGGGGGGGGGGGAATTTGGGGGAGGGGGATTTGGGGAGGGGGATTTTATGGATTTGGGGAGGGGGATTTTGGGGGGGAATTTTGGAGAGGGGGATTTTGGGGGGGGGGGGATTTGGGGAGGAGGATTTTGGGGAGGGGGATTTTGGGGGAGGGGGATTTTGGGGAGGGGGGAATTTGGGGAGGGGGATTTTGGGGGATTTGGGGGAGTGGGGGATTTTGGGGATTTGGGGAGGAGGATTTTGGGGGGGGGGATTTTGGGGAGGGGGGGATTTTGGGGAGGGGGGAATTTGGGGAGGGGGATTTGGGGGATTTTCGGGAAGGGGGGATTTTGGCGGGAGGGGGGGATTTTGGGGATTTGGGGAGGGGGATTTGGGGAGGGGGATTTTGGCAGGAGGGGGGAATTTGGGGATTTTGGGGAGGGGGGAATTTGGGGGAGGGGGTTTTTGGAGAGGGGGATTTTGGGGATTATGGGGAAGGGGGGATTTTGGGGGGAGAGAGAATTTGGGGAGGGGGGATTTGAGGGTCCCAGGGGGGTCCCTGAGCCCCTCCATGTTTTGGGGACCCCCCCCAGATCGCAGGGTTTGACCTGGACGGGACCCTCATCACCACCCGCTCGGGGAAGGTGTTCCCCACCAGCCCCGATGACTGGAGGTGAGGAGGGGGCGTTTTTGGGGGATCTGGGGGTGTTTTTGGGGGTCTGGGGGGCGTTTTGGGGGGTCTTGGGGGCGTTTTTGGGGGTCTGGGGGCGTTTTGGGAGTTTGGGGGGATTTTGGGGGCGTTTTGGGGGTCTGGGGGGCCTTTGGGGGATCTGGGGGTGTTTGGGGGTCTGGGGCGTTTGGGGGTCTGGGGGCGTTTTGGGGATCTGGGGGGTTTTGGGGGTCTGGGGCTTTTGGGGGTCTGGGGGCGTTTTGGGGGATCTGGGGGGTGTTTTTGGGGGTCTGGGGGGCGTTTTGGGGGGTCTGGGGGCGTTTTGGGGATCTGGGGGTGTTTTTGGGGTCTGGGGGCTTTTGGGGGTCCGGGGGCCGCTTTTGGGGGGTCTGGGGGCGTTTTGGGGGTTTGGGGGATTTTGGGGGCGTTTTTGGGGGTCTGGGGGCGTTTTTGGGGGTCTGGGGGGGTTTTGGGGGTCTGGGGGCGTTTCTGGGGGTTTGGGGGGTTTTGGGGGGCGTTTTGGGGGTCTGGGGGGCGTTTTGGGGGTCTTGGGGGGTGTTTTGGGGGTCTGGGGGCTTTTTGGGGGTCTGGGGGGCATTTTGGGGGGTCTGGGGGGCGTTTTGGGGGTCTGAGGGGCGTTTTGGGGGTCTGGGGGCGTTTTTGGGGGATCTGGGGGTGTTTTGGGGGTCTGGGGGGGTTTTTGGGGGTCTGGGGGCGTTTTGGGGGGTCTGGGGGCGTTTTGGGGGTTTGGGGGATTTTGGGGGGTTTTTGGGGGGTCTGGGGGCGTTTTTGGGGGTCTGGGGGCGTTTGGGGGGGTCTGGGGGCGGTTTTGGGGGTTTGGGGGGGTTTGGGGGGTGTTTTTGGGGGTCTGGGGGGCCGTTTTGGGGGGTCTGGGGGCGTTTTGGGGGTTTGGGGGATTTTGGGGGCGTTTTTGGGGGTTGGGGGGGTTTGGGGGTCTGGGGGCGTTTTGGGGGTCTGGGGGGGTTTTGGGGGTTTGGGGGGAGTTGTGGGGGGTCCGGGGGGTGTTTTGGGGGTTCTGGGGGCATTTTTGGGGGGTCTGGGGGGCGTTTTTGGGGGTCTGGGGGCGTTTTTGGGGGGTCTGGGGGCGTTTTGGGGGTCTGGGGGCGTTTTGGGGGTCTGGGGGTGTTTTTGGGGGTCTGGGGGGCGTTTTTGGGGGGTCTGGGGGCGTTTTTGGGGGTTTGGGGTGTTTTAGGGGTGTTTTTGGGGGGTCTGGGGGCGTTTTTGGGGGGTCTGGGGGCGTTTTTGGGGGGTTTTGGGGGTTGGTTTTGGGGTCCCCCGCTCAGTTTTTTATTTTGTTTTTTTCCTTCCTCTCAAAGGATTTTGTACCCCGAGATCCCCCAGAAGCTGAAGCAGCTGCAGAACGAGGGGTTCAAGGTGAGACCCCTCCCCAAAATTCAACCTCGGGACCACAAATCACTTGAGGTCCCACAAACCCTTTAAGCCCCCTCCCCAAAATCCCGATTTGGTTCTCTCAGGGCATCTCAGGACCCCACAAGACCCCACTGAGATCCCAAATCTCCCCCAAAGCCCCCTAAATCCCCTCCAGACCCCATAAATCCCCCCCATAGCCCCCCAAATTCCCCCAAACCCTTTAGTGGCTCCTCCAAACCCCCTAAAATCCTCCCCAGACCCCCTAAATCTGCACCCTAACCCCCTAAACCCCCCCAGACCCACTAAATACTCCCCAGACCCCCAAAATCTGCCCGAAACCCCCTAAATCTGCCCCAAAATCTCCCCCAGACCCCCTAAATCTTTCCCCAGACCCCCTAAATCCAACCAGACCCCCAAAATCTGCCCCAAAATCCCCCCAGACCCCCAAAATCTGCCCCTAACCCCCTAAAATCCCCCAGACCCCCTAAATCTTTCCCCAGACCCCCTAAATCCAACCAGACCCCCAAAATCTGCCCCAAAATCCCCCCAGACCCCCAAAATCTGCCCCTAACCCCCTAAAATCCCCCCCAGACCCCCTAAAACTCCCCCCAGACCCCCTAAATCTGCCCCAAACCCCCTAAACCCCCCAGACCCCCTCAATCTGCCCCAAAATCCCGCCAGACCCCCAAAATCTGCCCCCAAACCCCCTAAAATCCCCCCAGACCCCCAAAATCTGCCCCCAAACCCCTTAAAATCCGCTCCCAGACCCCCTAAAACCCCCCCAGACCCCCTAAATCTGCCCCAAAATCCCCCCCAGACCCCCAAATCCCCCCCAAGACCCTCTTAATCCTCTCAAGACCCCCCAAAATCCCCCCAGACCCCCTAAATCTTTCCCCAGACCCCCCAAAATCCCCCCAGACCCCCAAAATCTGCCCCCAAACCCCTTAAAATCCCCTCCCAGACCCCCTAAAACTCCCCCCAGACCCCCTAAATCTGCCCCAACCCCCCAAAATCTGCCCCCTAACCCCTAAAATCCCCCAGACCCCCTAAATCTGCCCCCAACCCCCAAAATCTTCCCCCAAACCCCCTAAAAGCCCCCCCAGCCCCCCCAGCCCCCTGTTGTGTGCCCCCCAGCTCGTGGTGTTCACCAACCAGCTCGGCATCTCGCGGGGCCGCCTGCGCCCCGAGCTCTTCCAGGCCAAGGTGGAGGCGGTGGCGGAGAAACTCGGGGTGGCCCTGCAGGTCTGGGGGACCCCAAACCCCACCCTGGGACCCCAAAACCCACCCTGGGACCCCAAAATCCCTCTGGGACCCCAAATTCCCCCTGGGACCCCAAAACCCACCCTGGGACCCCTAAACTCACCCTGGGACCCCAAAACCCACCCTGGGACCCCAAAACTCACCCTGGGACCCCCAAAATCCATCCTGGGACCTCAAAATCCCTCTGGGACACCCCAAACCCACCCTGGGACACCCAAAATCCACCCTGGGACACCCCAAACCCACCCTGGGACCCCAAAACCCGTCGTGGGACCCCTAAACTCACCCTGGGACCCCCAAATTCCCCCTGGGACCCCAAAACCCACCGTGGGACCCCAAATTCCCTCTGGGACCCCAAAACCCACCCTGGGACCCCAAAACCCACCCTGGGACACCCCAAACTCACCCTGGGACACCCCAAACCCACCCTGGGACACCCCAAACTCACCCTGGGACCCCCAAAATCCACCCTGGGACCCCCAAATTCCCCCTGGGACCCCAAAACCCGCCGTGGGACCCCAAATTCCCCCTGGGACCCCTAAACTCACCCTGGGATCCCAAACTCACTCTGGGACACCCCAAAATCCATCCTGGGACCCCAAAATCCCTCTGGGACACCCCAAACCCACCCTGGGACACCCAAACCCACCCTGGGACCCCAAACCCACCCTGGGACCCCTAAACCACCCTGGCACCCCCAAAATCCACCCTGGGACCCCAAAATTCCTCTGGGACACCCCAAACCCACCCTGGGATACCCAAAATCCACCCTGGGACCCCCAAACCCACCCTGGGACCCCCAAAATCCACCCTGGGACCCCCAAAATCCACCCTGGGACCCCCAAAACTCACCCTGGAACCCCTAAACCACCCTGGGACCCCCAAAACCCACCCTGGGACACCCCAAATTCCCCCTGGGACCCCCAAAATCCATCCTGGGACCCCTAAACCCACCCTGGCGCCCCTAAACTCACCCTAGGACCCCAAAACTCACCCTGGGACCCCAAAACCACCCTGGGACCCCCAAAATCCACCCTGGGACACCCCAAATTCCCCCTGGGACCCCAAAACCCGCCGTGGGACCCCTAAACTCACCCTGGGACACCCCAAACCCACCCTGGGACACCCAAACCCACCCTGGGACCCCAAAATCTCTCTGGGACACCCCAAACCCACCCTGGCACCCCAAAACCCACCCTGGAACCCCCAAACCCACCCTGGGACACCTCAAATTCCCCCTGGGACCCCCAAAATCCACCCTGGGACCCCAAATTCCCCCTGGGACCCCCAAAACCCACCCTGGCACCCCCCAAACCCACCCTGGGACACCCCAAACCCACCCTGGGACCCCCAAAATCCACCCTGGGACCCCAAAACTCACCCTGGCACCCCCAAACCCACCCTGGGACCCCCAAAATCCACCCTGGCACCCCCAAACCCACCCTGGGACACCCCAAATTCCCCCTGGGACACCCAAAATCCACCCTGGGACACCCCAAACCCCTCCTGGGACACCCCAAAATTCGGGGATCCCCCTTCGAGGGTCCCCTGAGGTGTTTGACCCCCCCCAACCCCCCTCAATTCAGGTGTTGGTGGCCACGGGGCCGGGGATTTACAGGAAACCGGTGCTGGGCATGTGGGAGCACCTGTGTGAGCAGGTGGGACTGGGAGGGACTGGGAGGGGATTGGGATATACTGGGATATACTGGGAGGGAACTGGGAGGGAACTGGGAGGGGATTGGGATATACTGGAAGGGGACTGGATAGACTGGGATATACTGGGATATACTGGGAGGGACTGGGAGGGGATTGGGAGGGACTGGGAGGGACTGGGAGGGGATTGGGATATACTGGGATATACTGGGAGGGAACTGAGAGGGACTGGGAGGGACTGGGAGGGGATTGGGATATACGGGGATATACTGGGAGGGAACTGGGAGGGACTGGGAGGGGATTGGGATATACTGGAAGGGGACTGGGACAGACTGGGATATACTGTGAGGGCCTGGCTGGGAGGGGATTGGGATATACTGGAAGGGGACTGGATAGACTGGGATATACTGGGATATACTGGGAGGGAACTGGGAGGGACTGGGAGGGGATTGGGAGGGACTGGGAGGGACTGGGAGGGGATTGGGATATACTGGGAGGGAACTGGGAGGGACTGGGAGGGACTGGGAGGGGATTGGGAGGGAACTGGAGGGAACAGGGAGGGACTGGGGGGACTGGGAGGGGATTGGGATATGCTGGGATATACTGGGAGGGGATTGGGAGGGGATTGTGATATACTGGGGTATGCTGGGATATACTGGGAGGGGATTGGGATATGCTGGGATATACTGGGAGGCAGTTGGGAGGGGATTGGGATATACTGGGGTATGCTGGGATATACTGGGAGGGGATTGGGATATACTGGGAGGGACTGGAGGGGACTGGGAGGGGATTGGGATATACTGGGAGGGAACTGGGAGGGACTGGGAGGAACTGGGGGGCACTGGGAGGTACTGGGAACTGACGGGGGGGCACTGGGAGGGTGCTGGAGGGGACTGGGATATACTGGGAGGGGACTGGGAGGGGCTGGGGGGCACTGGGAGGCACTGGGAATTAAGGGGGAGGGTGCTGAGAGGTACTGGGAGCTGTAGGGTGGGGGTCAGAGGGCTCACTGGTGTCACTGGTGTGAACTGGTGTGAACTGGTGTCACTGGTGTGAACTGGTGTCACTGGTGTCACCGGTGTCACTGGTGTCACTGGTGTGAACTGGTGTGAACTGGTGTGAATTGGTGTCACTGGTGTGCACTGGTGTCACTGGTGTGCACTGGTGTGAACTGGTGTCACTGGTGTCACCGGTGTCACCGGTGTGCACTGGTGTCACTGGTGTCACTGGTGTGCACTGGTGTCACTGGTGTCACTGGTGTGAACTGGTGTGAACTGGTGTCACTGGTGTGCACTGGTGTCACTGGTGTCACTGGTGTCACTGGTGTCACTGCTGTCACTGGTGTCACTGGTGTGCACTGGTGTCACCGGTGTCACTGGTGTCACTGGTGTCACTGGTGTGCACTGCTGTGAAGTGGTGTCACTGGTGTCACTGGTGTGAACTGGTGTGAACTGGTGTCACTGGTGTCACCGGTGTCACTGGTGTCACTGGTGTGAACTGGTGTGCACTGGTGTCACTGGTGTCACCGGTGTCACTGGTGTCACTGGTGTGAACTGGTGTGAACTGGTGTGCACTGGTGTCACCGGTGTCACTGGTGTGAACTGGTGTGCACTGGTGTCACTGGTGTCACTGGTGTGAACTGGTGTGCACTGGTGTCACTGCTGTCACTGCTGTCACTGGTGTCACTGGTGTGCACTGGTGTCACTGGTGTCACTGGTGTGCACTGGTGTGCACTGGTGTCACTGGTGTCACCGGTGTCACCGGTGTCACTGGTGTGCACTGGTGTCACTGCTGTCACTGGTGTCACTGGTGTGCACTGGTGTGCACTGGTGTGAACTGGTGTCACTGGTGTCACTGGTGTCACTGGTGTCACTGGTGTCACCGGTGTCACTGGTGTGCACTGGTGTCACTGGTGTCACTGGTGTGAACTGGTGTGAACTGGTGTGCACTGATGTGCACTGGTGTGAACTGGTGTCACTGGTGTCACTGGTGTCACTGGTGTGCACTGGTGTGAACTGGTGTCACTGGTGTCACTGGTGTGACTGGTGTCACTGGTGTCACTGGTGTGCACTGGTGTGCACTGGTGTCACTGGTGTCACTGGTGTGCACTGGTGTGAACTGGTGTCACTGGTGTCACCGGTGTCACTGGTGTCACTGGTGTGCACTGGTGTGACTGGTGTCACTGGTGTCACTGGTGTGCACTGGTGTCACTGGTGTCACTGGTGTCACTGGTGTGCACTGGTGTGAACTGGTGTCACTGGTGTCACCGGTGTCACTGGTGTCACTGGTGTGCACTGGTGTGAACTGGTGTCACTGGTGTCACTGGTGTCACCGGTGTCACTGGTGTCACCGGTGTCACTGGTGTCACTGGTGTGCACTGGTGTGAACTGGTGTCACTGGTGTCACTGGTGTCACCGGTGTCACTGCTGTCACTGGTGTCACTGGTGTCACTGGTGTGAACTGGTGTCACTGGTGTCACCGGTGTCACTGGTGTCACTGGTGTCACTGGTGTCACTGGTGTCACCGGTGTCACTGCTGTCACTGCTGTCAGTGGTGTCACTGGTGTCACTGGTGTGAACTGGTGTCACTGGTGTGCACCGGTGTCACTGGTGTCACTGGTGTCACCGGTGTCACTGGTGTCACTGGTGTCACTGGTGTCACTGGTGTGCACTGGTGTCACTGCTGTCACTGGTGTCACTGGTGTGAACTGGTGTCAGTGGTGTCACTGGTGTCACTGGTGTCACCGGTGCGACTGGTGTGACTGGTGTCACCGGTGTGACCGGTGTGCACCGGTGTCACTGGTGTGCACTGGTGTCACTGGTGTCACCGGTGTCACTGGTGTGCACTGGTGTGCACTGGTGTGAACCGGTGTCACTGCTGTCACTGGTGTCACTGGTGTCACTGGTGTCACTGGTGTCACTGCTGTCACTGGTGTCACTGGTGTGCACTGGTGTCACTGGTGTGCACTGGTGTCACTGGTGTCACCGGTGTCACTGGTGTGCACTGGTGTGCACTGGTGTGAACTGGTGTGAACTGGTGTCACCGGTGTCACTGGTGTCACTGGTGTGCACTGGTGTGCACTGGTGTCACTGGTGTCACTGGTGTCACTGGTGTGCACTGGTGTCACTGGTGTGAACTGGTGTCACTGCTGTCACTGGTGTGCACTGGTGTCACTGGTGTCACTGGTGTCACCGGTGTCACCGGTGTCACTGGTGTCACTGCTGTCACTGGTGTCACTGGTGTGCACTGGTGTGCACTGGTGTCACTGGTGTCACTGGTGTCACTGGTGTCACCGGTGTCACCGGTGTCACCGGTGTCACTGGTGTCACTGGTGTCACTGGTGTCACTGGTGTGCACTGGTGTCACTGGTGTCACCGGTGTCACCGGTTTGGGTCCCGCAGGCCAACGGGGACGTTGCGGTGTCGGTGCCCGAGAGCTTCTACGTGGGGGGTGAGAAAATGGGGGGAATTTGGGGAATTTTGGGGACGTTTTAGGGGTCCTGGGGGAATTATGGGGGTCCTGGGGGAATTTGGGGAAGTTTCGGGGAATTTTGGGGAAGTTTTAGGGGTCCTGGGCGAATTTGGGGGAATTTTTGGGGCTCCTGGAGGAATCTTGGAGAAGTTTTGGGGGTCCTGGGGGAATTTTGGGGGCCATGGGGTAATTCTGGGGAAGTTTTGGGGGAATCTTGGGGAATTCTGGGGAAGTTTTGGGGGTTCTGCGAGAATTTTGGGGATGTTTTGAGGGTCCTGGGGGAATTCGGGGGAAGTTTTGGGGGTCCTGGGGGAATTTTGGGGACGTTTTAAGGGTCCTGGGGGAATTTGGGGGAAGTTTTGGGGGTCCTGGGGGAGTTTTGGGGGTCCTGGGTGCATCTGTGGGGCGCTGGGAGGGGGTCCCAGCTCTCGTTTGCCCCCCAGACGCTGCCGGACGCCCCCCGAACTGGGCCCCGGGGAGGAAGAAGAAGGATTTCTCCTGCAGCGACCGATTGGTGGGACCCCAAAACCCCCTGGGACCCCAAAACCCCCTGGGACCCCAAAAAACCCCCTGGGACCCCAAAAAACCCCCTGGGACCCCAAAACTGCCCGGGGACCCCCCAAAACCCCTGGGGATCCTCCTGACACCCCCAAAGCCCTGAGAGCTCCACCCTGAAACCCCTCCCAGTGCCCCCCCAGTTCCCCCAGTTGACCCCAGTTGATCCCAGTTCTCCCAGTTGATCCCAGTGTTCCCAGTTAACCCCCCCAGTGTTCCCAGTTCTCCCAGTTGATCCCAGTGTTCCCAGTTCCCCCAGTTCACCCCCCAGTATTCCCAGTTCCCCCAGTTGACCCCAGTTGATCCCAGTTCTCCCAGATGATCCCAGTGTTCCCAGTTCCCCCAGTTCACCCCCCAGTATTCCCAGTTCTCCCAGTTGACCCCAGTTGATCCCAGTTCTCCCAGTTGATCCCAGTGTTCCCAGTTCCCCCAGTTCACCCCCCAGTATTCCCAGTTCTCCCAGTTGACCCCAGTTGATCCCAGTTCTCCCAGTTGATCCCAGTGTTCCCAGTTCCCCCAGTTCACCCCCCAGTTCCCCCAGTGTTCCCAGTTCCCCCAATTGATCCCAGTGTTCCCAGTTAACCCCCCCAGTGTTCCCAGTTCTCCCAGTTGATCCCAGTTCACTCTCCCAGTTCTCCCCGTTAATCCCAGTGTTCCCAGTTCACCCCCCAGTGTTCCCAGTTCCCCCAGTTCACCCCCCAGTGTCCCCCCTGTTCCCCCAGTTAATCTCAGTATTCCCAGTTCCCCCAGTGTCCCCAGTTCTCCCAGTTGTTCCCAGTGTTCCCAGTGTTCCCAGTGTCCCCAGTTCCCCCAGTTAATCCCAGTGTTCCCAGTTCACCCCCAGTGTTCCCAGTTCACCCCCAGTGTTCCCAGTTAATCCCAGTGTTCCCAGTTCCACGAGTTGATCCCAGTGTTCCCAGTTCCCCCAGTGTTCCCAGTTCACCCTCCAGTGTTCCCAGTTCCCCCAGTTCACCCCCAGTGTTCCCAGTTCACCCCGCAGTGTTCCCAGTTCCCCCCCCAGTGTTCCCAGTTCCACGAGTTGATCCCAGTGTTCCCAGTTCCCCCAGTGTTCCCAGTTCCCCCAGTTCACCCCCGCAGTGTTCCCAGTTCACCCCCAGTGTTCCCAGTTCACCCCCAGTGTTCCCAGTTCCCCCAGTTCACCCCCCAGTGTTCCCAGTTAATCCCAGTGTTCCCAGTTCCACGAGTTGATCCCAGTGTTCCCAGTTTCCCCAGTGTTCCCAGTTCCCCCAGTTCACCCCCAGTGTTCCCAGTTCCCCCAGTTGATCCCAGTGTTCCCAGTTCCCCCAGTGTTCCCAGTTCACCCTCCAGTGTTCCCAGTTCCCCCAGTTCACCCCCCAGTGTTCCCAGTTCACCCCCAGTGTTCCCAGTTCACCCCGCAGTGTTCCCAGTTGATCCCAGTGTTCCCAGTTCCCCCAGTATTCCCAGTTCACCCCCAGTGTTCCCAGTTCACCCCCAGTGTTCCCAGGTCCCCCAGTTCACCCCCCAGTGTTCCCAGTTAATCCCAGTGTTCCCAGTTCCCCCAGTTGATCCCAGTGTTCCCAGTTCCACCAGTATTCCCAGTTTCCCCAGTGTTCCCAGTTCCGTCAGTTCACCCCCAGTGTTCCCAGTTCCCCCAGTTGATCCCAGTGTTCCCAGTTCCCCCAGTATTCCCAGTTCACCCCCCAGTGTTCCCAGTTCACCCCCCAGTGTTCCCAGTTCCCCCAGTTTCCCCAGTGTTCCCAGTTCCCCCAGTTGATCCCAGTGTTCCCAGTTTCCCCAGTATTCCCAGTTCACCCCCCAGTGTTCCCAGTTCCCCCAGTTGATCCCAGTGTTCCCAGTTCCCCCAGTATTCCCAGTTCACCCCCCAGTGTTCCCAGTTCCCCCAGTTCACCCCCCAGTGTTCCCAGTTCCCCCAGTTCACCCCCAGTCCATTCCCAGTTTGCTCTCAACGCCGGGCTCCGCTTCCTGACTCCTGAGGAAGAGTTCCTTGGCTGGGCCCCGGCGCCCTTTGACCTCCCAGCCTTTGACCCCGTGAGTGACCCCTGACCCCCAAGAGCAGCCTGTCCCCAATGCTGACCTTTGACCTTTGTCCCTTTGTCCCCAGCGTGACCTGGACAAAGTCACCCAAGAGGTCCCCGAGGCTGAGCTGGTGTCGGACAGGCCCGAGGTGCTGCTGACCGTCGGCTTCCCTGGGGGTGAGTGACCAATGAGTGACCACTGAGTGACCACTGAGTGACCACTGACCCTGCTCTGATTCTGATCCCTAATGGGAGAAAAGAGAAAAAAGGGAGGGAAAATGGTGGGAAATGTGAGGGGAAAAATGGCGGGAAATGTGAGGGGAGAAAAGGGCAGGGAATGTGAGAGGAAAGTGGTGGGAAATGGGAGGGGGAAAAAGAGCAGGAAACGTGAGGTGAAAAGGGGGAAACGTGAGGGGAGAAAAGGGTGAGAAACGTGAGGGGGAAAAGGGTGGGAAACGGGACCAAAAAGCACAGGAAATGTGAGGGGAGAAAAGGGGGGAAATGTGTGGGGAAAGTGGTGAGAAACTGTGGGAAAAAGGCGGGAAATGTGAGGGGAGAAAAGGGAGGGAAACGTGAGGGGAGAAAAGGGAGGGAAACGTGAGGGGAGGAAAGGGAGGGAAACGTGAGGGGAGAAAAGGGGAAACATGAGGGGAAAAAAGGGTGGAAAATTTGAGGGGAAAATGGCAGGAAATGTGAGGGGAGAAAAGGTGGGGAAATGTGAGGGGAAAAAGGGCGGGAAACATGAGGGGAGAAAAGGGCGGGAAACGTGAGGGGGCAAAAATGGCGGGAAACGTGAGGTGAAGAGGGCGGGGAACGTGAGGGAGAAAAAGAGCGAGAAATGTGAGGGGAGAAAAAGGGTGGTAAATGTGAGGAGAAAAAGCTGGGAAAAAAGGGGGGGAAAAAGGAAAAAAAGCTGAAAAAAGGGCAGGAGAAAGAGCTGAAAACATAGGAGGAGAAGGAAGGTGGGAAACAGGTAGGGACAAAAAGGAGATGTGAGGGGAAAAAAAGCCAGAAATGTGAGAGGAGGAAAGGTGGGAAATGTGAGGGGAAAAGGGTGGGGAGGGGAAAAATAGGGAAACATGGGTGAAAAAAGGGTGGAAAATTTGAGGGGAAAATGGCAGGAAATGTGAGAGGAGAAAAGAGGGGAAATGTGAGGGGAAAAAGAGCAGGAAATGTGAGGGGAGAAAAGTGGGGAAACGTGAGGGGAGGAAAGGGCGGGAAACATGAGGGGAAAAAGAGCGGGAAATGTGAGGGGGGAAAAAAGGGTTGGAAACTGAAAAACTGTGGGAAACGTGGGAAATGAAAATTTTTCCCGTCAGCCGGCAAATCCACTTTCGTGAAGCGCTACCTGGTGCCGGCAGGATACGAATACGTGAACAGGGTGAGTTCCCGAGTCCTGTGTGAACTCCAGGACTTGCGGCCATGCTGTGTCCCTGCCATTGAGCCACCCTGGCCCAGTGTGACTTCAGTGCCACCCCTGTCACCCTCAGGACACGCTGTGTCCCTGCCATTGAGCCACCCTGGCCCGGTGTGACCTCAGTGCCACCCCTGTCACCCTCAGGACACGCTGTGTCCCTGCCATTGAGCCACCCTGGCCCGGTGTGACCTCAGTGCCACCCCTGTCACCCTCAGGACACGCTGTGTCCCTGCCATTGAGCCACCCTGGCCCGGTGCGACTTCAGTGCCACCCCTGTCACCCTCAGGACACGCTGGGCTCGTGGCAACGCTGCGTCTCTGCCTGCTCGGCCGCCCTGGCTCGCGGCCGCTCCGTCGTCGTGGACAACACCAACCCTGACCCTGAATCGCGGCAAAGGTCAGTCTGGGAACGGGGATGGAACTGGGATGGAACTGGGATGGAACTGGGATGGAGCTGGGAGTGTCAGCGTTCGGAAACGTATAACCACATAGGCAATTATATGTAGGTGCTTTTATTAAGAGCTCTGGAAATCAGGGGTGTTTTCACCTCAAACCTGATTCCGCCCATACATTCGAGAGGAATGGGTTTTTCTATTCTATTGTTATATAACTTCCGTGTTAATTATTAAACTTACATTGTTCTATTGTATACGTAGATTTCAGCTAAACGTGGCTCTCTTAAGTTTTCACATAGTTTCTCATGATTCTTCCTATGATTATATAACATTTAATTACTAAACAATCACCACATCTAACAATTATGTCATTTATCACACTGCTTACACAAATGCAGCGATCTGAGAAAACACAAAGCCTAACATTTTCAGAATCTATAGCATTTTCCGAGGTCCCATTATCAGGAGGGCGCCGGGAGCTGCTCACCCCATCCCTTGGGGTTTTCTGGGGTTTTGGGGAACCCCCTGACCCGCTCTGCTCCCCCAGGTTCGTGTCCTGTGCCCGCGAGGCTGCGGTGCCGTGTCGGTGCCTCCAGTTCACGGCGAGCCTGGAGCAGGCGCGGCACAACTGCAGGGTGAGGAGGGGGCTGAGGGGGTCCCGATCCTCCTCCTGAACCCTCAGCACCCCCTGAACCCTTTCCTTCGGGTTTTCACCCCAAAAAGTTCCGGGATATGACGCAGAGCGGACACGTTCCCGTCACTGACGCTGTTCTGTTCAGCTACAAGTGAGAGGGGATTGGGTTTGGGGGAGTTTGGGGGGGTCTGGGGGAAATTTTGGGGCATCTGGGGTGTTTTGGGGAATCCCTGAGAAGGATCTAAAGGGGCTAGGGGGGAATTTTGGGGGATCTGAGAGGAATTTTGGGCATTTGAGGTGTTTTGGGAGCTCTGTAGGGATGGTTTAGAGAATTGGGGCATCTGGGGCGTTTTGGGGAATCCCTGAGAAGGATATAAAGGGGCTTGGGGGGGATTTTGGGGGATCTGAGAGGAATTTTGGGGCATTTGAGATGTTTTGGGAGCTCTGTAGGGATGGTTTAGAGAATTGGGAGAATTTGGGGCTGGTTTGGGGGTTTTTGCCCTTCTCTCCATTATTTAGCCCCATTACTTTTTTTTTTTTTTGTTCCATTTTCCCTATTTTTGCCTCTTTCCCAATCCTGAGCATTCTTCCCTGTTCTATTCTCTTCCTCATTTTGGGTGGGCTTTTACCTTTTCCTCCCCTCCTTTCTCTGATCTTGGGTGGGTTTATCCCATTTTTGCCAAGTTTCCCCCCATCTGGAGCCGTTTCTCCTCCCACTTTACCCAAATCCGGGTGATTTTTCCCCATTTCCTCCCCCTCAGGAAACAATTTGTGGCCCCCGACCTCTCCGAAGGCTTCTCCCAAATCCTCCAGATCCCCTTTGTGCCCCATTTTGGGGACCCCCCAGACCCCCAACGGAGGCGCCTCTTCTTCCAGTTCAGCGACGGATGAAGACCCCCACTGAACCCCCAAATAAAGGCACTGCCCCTTCCCCAATTTTTGGGAAATTTTGGGCTCCAAATCAGATTTATTGTACAAAGGGGGGGAGGAGGAAATGGGGGGGGGGGGGTCACGGCGTTTCCATGGATTCAGCCTCTGTGGAGAGAAGGGGAGAGGGACTGAGTCAGGGACCCCCCAACATCCCCAAGTCCCCCCAATTTACCCTATTACCCCCATTTTTTCATTTTTACCTATTTTCTTCAAGTTTTACCATCCCATTTTCAATTATTTTTACCCAAATTCCTTAATTTTTACTGAAATTCACCTTTTTTTAACCTGATTTTCCCAATTTTTACCTGATTGCTTCCACTTTCACTCCTTTGCCCCCAACTTTGAACCCATTTTTTCCCTATTTACCCAATTTTTAGCCAATTTCTCCCCTTATTTTTGCCCAGCTTTCCCCTCTTCCTCCCATTTCTTCATTTTGCATTCCATTCCCCCTAATTTTTAGTCCATTCCTACTCAACTTCCCCTCTGTTTGCCCCAATTCCTTAATTTCTACCCTTTTCTCCCTCATATACCAAATTCCCTCATTTTTTTACCTCATTTCTCACATTTCGCCCTACTTGGCACATTTTTTCCTCTACATCTTCCATTTTTGCCCCCTTTACCCTGTTTTTGCCAAACGCCATCCATTTTTTCCCTGCTGTTTTGCCCAATTCTCTTATTTTTACTTTATTCCTCCCACTCATTTCCACTCCTCACCTCATAATTTTTGGCCGTTTACCCCAATTTTCTCCCGTTTTTAACCCTCGCTGCTCGCCCTCCGTGTTGCCCCACGTTACCCACGCTGTTTTGGGGACCCCCAGGTGTGCCCCCAGGTGTGCCCAGGTACTCACGGAGCTCGTTGAACAGAAAGGCCTCCTGGTACTCCCTCATGTACTGCGTGGAGCGCGACTCGTCCAGGAACAGCGAGTACACACGCTTGATGTCCTCCACGCCCACCTCCGCGCCCTGCTGGCCACCAACATCACAAAATACTGCACTTCATATTTCCAACTCTCTTTTCATGTTTTTCACGCTTTTATTTCCTCAAATTTCCGGCTTTTTTTCCTCCCCTCACATTTCCCGCTCTTTTTTCCTCTCACGTTTCCCGCAAATATTGCACCTGACGTTTCCAACTCTCTTTTTCTGTTTTTCACTCTTTTATCTCTTCAAATTTCCTGCTTTTTTTCCTCCCCTCACGTTTCCCGCTCTTTTCCCCCTCACGTTTTCCTCCCTTTCTCCCCTCACATTTCCTGCCCTTTCCCCCCCTCACGTTTCCCAATATTTCACTTCACGTTTCCCACTCCCTTTTCCTGTTTTTCACTCTTTTATTTCCTCAAATTTCTTGCTTTTTTCCTCCCCTCACATTTCCTGCTCTTTTTTTCCTCTCACGTTTTCCTCCCTTTTCTCCCCTCATATTTCCCACCTTTTTCCCCCCTCACATTTCCTGCCCTTTTCTCTCCCTCACGTTTCCTACTTTTTTTCCACCTAATGTTTTCCACCCTTTTCTCCTCTCATGTTTCCCGCTCTTTTCTCCCCTCACATTTCCCACTCTCTCTTTCTGTTTTTCACTCTTTTATCTCCTCAAATTTCCTGCTTTTTTTCCTCCCCTCACGTTTCCCCGCTCTTTTCCCCCTCACATTTTCCTCCCTTTTCCCCCTTGCATTTCCCACCCTTTTCTCCCCTCACGTTTCTCACTCCTTTTCCCCCTCACATTTCCTGCCCTTCCCCCCCCCCACATTTCCCAATATTTCACTTCGTATTTCCAACTCCCTTTTCCTGTTTTTCACTCTTTTATTTCCTCACACTTTCTGCCTTTTTTCCTCCCCTCACATTTCCCGCCCTTTTTTCCCCCTCACATTTCCCGCCATTTTCTCTCCCTCACGTTTCCCGCTTTTTTCCACCTCATGCTTCCCACTTTTTTCCTGTTTCTCACTCTTTTGCCTCCTCACATTTTCTGCTTTTTTTCCTCCCCTCACATTTCCCGCTTTTTATTCCCTCACGTTTCCCGCCTTTCCCCCCCCCTCACGTTTCCCACTCTTTTCTCCCCTCACATTTTCCACAAGTATTGCACTTCACGTTTCCCCCTCTCTTTCTGTTTTTCATTCTTTTGCCTCTTCACATTTCCTGCCTTTTTTCCTCCCCTCAAGTTTCCCACTCTTTTTCTCTTTTTTCACTCTTTGGCCTCATGTTTTCTGCCTTTTTTTCCTCCCCTCATGTTTCCCACTCTTTTTCCCCTTCAAGTTTCCCGCTCTTTTCTCCTTTCACATTTCCTACTCTTTTCTCCCCTCACGTTTTCTGCAAATACTGCATCTCACATTTCCCACTCTTTTCTTGTTTTTCACTTTTTCCCCTCACGTTTCCCACCATTTTCCTCCTCATGTTTCCTACTCTCTGTCCCTCATGTTTCCCATCCTTTTTCCCCTCACATTTCCCATTCTTTACCTCACATTTTCTGCCTTTTTTTCTGCTCACGTTTCCCATCCTTTTTCCCCTCACATTTCCTGCTCTTTGTCCCTCGTCTTTCTCACCCTTTTCCCCCTCATGTTTCTCTTTTCCCGCTCACGTTTCCCGCCTTTTTCCCCCCTTCGTGTTTCCCGCCATTTTCTCCCCTCACGCTTCCCGCCCTTTTCCCCCTCATGTTTCCTGCAAATATTCCACCTCACATTTCTCACTCTTTTTCTGGTTTTGACTCTTTTGCCTCCCTCACATTTCCTGCCTTTTTTCTGCCCCTCATGTTTCCCACTTTTTCCCCTTACATTTCCCACCCTTTTCTGACATTTCCCACCCTTTTTTCCCCTCACGTTTCCTGCTCTGTCACTCATGTTTCTCACACTTTTTTCTCTCATGTTTCTCTTTTCCCCTCACATTTCCCACCATTTTCTCCCCTCACGTTTCCAGCCCTTTTCCCCCTCACATTTCCCACCATTTTCTCCCCTCACGTTTCCAGCCCTTTTCCCCCTCACATTTCCCACCATTTTCCCCCTCACATTTCCCACCATTTTCCCAAACCTCACATACGACCCCAAACCATCAGTTCCACCCCAAATCCACACAGACCGCCCCCCCTCAGCACCTCATGTACGCTGCCCCCCCCCCAGTTTGGGATCCTCACCCCAATTTTGGGACCCCATTCCCCACATTTCGGGGTGCCCACCTTGCGTTTCCTGGCCACCAGGCTGGCGGCGGTGATGAGCTGCATGGCGTAGCGCAGCGACGTCTCCAGCCCGATGCGCGTCAGCACGGCGTACGCGTCCTCCGTCATCTCCACGTCCTCCTCCTCGCACCTGCGCCCCCGAAACCGCTCAGGGGGACCCCAAAATGGCCCTGGGGATCCCCTAAAAGTGCCCCCCCCCCCAGTGTGGTTTTGGGGTACCCTGAAGGAGTTATGGAGTATCCAGTGGGGCAACTGGGGGGGGTCCTGCAGGGGTTAGGGGCACCTTGCAGGAATTAGGGGTGGCCCAGAGGAATTTTGGGGTGTCTGGGGGGACCTTGAGAGAATTAAGGGCGCCCCAAGAGTGATTGGGGCACCTGGAGAGAGTTATGGGGTACCCCAGAAGGCTTCTGGGGTGTCTGAGGAAACTCTGAAGGAATAAAGGGCACCCCAAGATTGATCAGGGTGCCTGGAGAGAGTTATGGGGTACCCAGAAGGCTTTTGGGGTGTCAAAGGGGACCCTGAGAGAATAAAAGGCACCCCAAGATTGATCAGGGGTACCTGGAGAGAATTATGGGGTACCCCAGGAGGCTTTTGGGGTGTCAAGGGGGACCCTGAGGGAATTAAGGGCACCCCAAGATTGATCCAGGTATCTGGAGAGTTATGGGGTACCCCAAGAGGCTTTTGGGGTGTCTGAGGAAACTCTGAAGGAATAAAGGGCACCCCAAGATTGATCAGGGGTACCTGGAGAGAGTTATGGGGTACCCCAAGAGGCTTTTGGGGTGTGTGGGGGGACCCTGAGGGAATTAAGGGCACCCCAAGATTGATCCAGGTATCTGGAGAGTTATGGGGTACCCCAAGAGGCTTTTGGGGTGACAAAGATTTTGGGGTAACCTGAAGAGGGTTGTGGGGTGCCCCAGGTGTGTTGAGGGACACCTGCCATGTTTGAGGCTCAGGGCATTTGGGGTGTCCAGGTGGGTTTCAGGGTTCAGGTTGATTTTTGGGGTGTCAGAGATGTTTTTTGGGGGTCTCCACCCTATTTTGAGGACTTTCTGTGTCTCTTTCTCCCCGTAGACACCACGACGATGCTTTTTGGGGTGCCCAGGTGTGTCAGGGCGCGGTTTGGGCCGCACCAAGGAGGATTTAAGGGTGCCCAGGTGTATTTTTGGGGTGTCCCACCTGATTTTGAGGATCTGCCGCGTCTCCTTGTCGCCGTAGGGCGCCGTGGCGATGATCAGCAGCCGGTCCAGCAGATCCAGCGGGAGCCCGTGGGGGCTGCGGTGGGCAGTGCCTCGGATCCTGAGGGACACGTGGACATCAGGGGGGGTTCAGCTCAGGTTTGGGGGTGCCCAGGTGTGCCCAGGTGTGCTCAGGTACCTGGTGATGCCGCGGTTCGTGGCCATGATCAGCACGGGCGCCATGTCGCTCTCCAGGGCCCGGTTGAGGAACGAGAAGCTCTCGATGTCCAGCATGTGAACCTCATCGATGAACAGCACCTGGGGGGATTTTGGGGGGCTTTTAATGATTTTTGGGGGGTCCTGAGGTGCTCTTTGAGGGGGTTTTGGGGGCGTCAGGGCTCGCTCACCCCAGGGATGACTTCGGCCTTGCCCTCCTCACGCCACTCGGCCACTTTGGCGTTGATCTGCTCCCGCACCTCCGGCTTGATCTCACCTGTGTCACCTGGATTTGGGGTTTGGGGGGGTCAGGGGCAGTTTTGGGGTCTGAGAGAACCCAAAAAGAGCGCTCAGAACCCCCAGGGTGGGTCAGATGCAGTTTTGGGGGTCCCAGGTGCAGTTTTGGGAGTCTGGGAATAGCCAAAAACAGGGCGAGGAAGCCCTGGTCTGGGTGAGGGACATTTTGGGGGTTTTGGGGTCAGTTTGGGGTTTTGGGGGTCAGTTTTGGGGTCTGGGGGTACCTGAGAAGAAGACGAGGAAGATCTAGGCTGGGTGAGGGGCAGTTTGGGGTCAGTTTGGGGTTGCTTTTGGGGTCAGTTTGGGGTCTGGGGGTACCTGAGAACAGGGTGAGGAAGCCCTGGGCTGGGTGAGGGACATTTTGGGGGTTTTTGGGGGTCAGTTTGGGGTTTTTGGGGTCAGTTTGGGGTCTGGGGGTACCTGAGAAGAGGGCAAGGAAGCCCTGGGCTGGGTGAGGGACATTTTGGGGGTTTTGGGGTCAGTTTTGGGGTTTTTGGGGTCAGTTTTGTGGTCTGAGGGTACCTGAGAAGAAGACGAGGAAGATCTAGGCTGGGTGAGGGGCAGTTTGGGGTCAGTTTGGGGTTGCTTTTGGGGTCAGTTTGGGGTCTGGGGGTACCTGAGAACAGGGTGAGGAAGCCCTGGTCTGGGTGAGGAGCAGTTTGGGGGTTTTAGGGGTCAGTTTGGGGTTTTTGGGGTCAGTTTTGGGGTCTGGGGGTACCTGAAAACAGGGCGAGGAAGCCCTGGGCTGGGTGAGGAGCAGTTTGGGGGTTTTGGGGTCAGTTTTGGGGTTTTGGGGGTCAGTTTTGGGGTCTGGGGGTACCTGAGAACGGGACGAGGAAGCCCTGGTCTGGGTGAGGGGCAGTTTGGGGTTTTTGGGGTCAGTTTGGGGTTTTTAGGGTCAGTTTGGGGTCTGGGGGTACCTGAGAAGAGGGCAAGGAAGCCCTGGGCTGGGTGAGGGGCAGTTTGGGGTTTTTGGGGTCAGTTTGGGGTTTTGGGGTCAGTTTGGGGTCTGGGGGTACCTGAGAACAGGGCGAGGAAGCCCTGGGCTGGGTGAGGGACATTTTGGGGGTTTTAGGGGTCAGTTTGGGGTTTTTGGGGTCAGTTTGGGGTCTGGGGGTACCTGAGAAGAGGGCGAGGAAGCCCTGGTCTGGGTGAGGGGCAGTTTGGGGTTTTTGGGGTCAGTTTGGGGTTTTTGGGGTCAGTTTGGGGTCTGGGGGTACCTGAGAACAGGGCGAGGAAGCCCTGGGCTGGGTGAGGAGCAGTTTGGGGGTTTTAGGGGTCAGTTTGGGGTTTTGGGGGTCAGTTTTGGGGTCTGGGGGTACCTGAGAACGGGACGAGGAAGCCCTGGTCTGGGTGAGGGGCAGTTTGGGTTTTTTGGGGTCAGTTTGGGGTTTTTGGAGTCAGTTTTGGGGTCTGGGGGTACCTGAGAAGAGGGCGAGGAAGCCCTGGTCTGGGTGAGGGGCAGTTTGGGGTTTTTGGGGTCAGTTTGGGGTTTTGGGGGTCAGTTTGGGGTCTGGGGGTACCTGAGAAGAGGGCGAGGAAGCCCTGGGCTGGGTGAGGGACATTTTGGGGTTTTTGGGGTCAGTTTTGGGGTTTTTGGGGGTACCCGAGAACAGGGCGAGGAAGCCCTGCGTGCGGGAGTTGATGACGTCGATCTCGTGCAGCGACACCGTGTGAACGACCTCGCGCCGTTTCTGCAGCTCCCCGTCGGGGCACTGCACGAATTTCGTCTGGGGGGGGGGAAGAATTCAGGGGGTCAGGGCCACCCCAAAACCATCCCTGCACCACCCAAAACCCCCCCCAAAACCTCACCTGTGCCCCCATGGCGTCGTAGTCCCGTGCTCGGGTGAAGGAGCGCCCCAGCTTTGAGATCTTCCCTGTGGCCTTGTCGATGGTGATGACATCACTGGGGGGGAAAACAAGGTATTTTGGGATTTTTTTCACTCCTCATGTTTCCCACCCTTTTTCTCCTCACATTGCCCTTTTCGCCTCGTTTCCCGCTCTTTCCTCCCCTCATATTTCCTTTTTTCCCCTCATGTTTCCTGCTCATTTTCTCCCTCACATTTCCCACCTTTTTCCTCTCACCTTTCCTGCCTTTTTTCCCATCACGTTTCCCATCCTTTCCCACTCACAATTTCAACCCTTTTCCCCTCACATTTCTCACCCTTTTCCCCTCTCGTTTCTCACCCTTTTCCTCTCACATTTCCCTTTTTCCCCTCATGTTTCCCGCCCTTTCTGCCCCTCACATTTCCTGCCCTTTTCCTCTCATATTTCCCACTCTTTTCCCCTCACATTTCCTGTTCCTTTCTCCCTCACGTTTTCCACCTTTTTTCCTCTCACATTTCCCTTTTTCCCCCTCACATTTCCCTCACTTTTTCTCCTCACATTTCCTTTTTTGCCTCGTTTCCCACTCTTTCCTCCCCTCATATTTCCCTTTTTTCCCTCACATTTCTTACCCTTTTTCCCCTCACATTTCCCTTTCCCCCCCTCACATTTCCCTTTTCTCCCCTCACATTTCCCGCCCTTTTTCCCCTCACATTTCCCGCCCTTTTTCCCCTCACGTTTCCCGCCCTTTTCTCCCCTCACATTTCCCGCCCTTTTTCCCCTCACATTTCCCGCCCTTTTTCCCCTCACGTTTCCCGCCCTTTTTCCCCTCACGTTTCCCGCCCTTTTTCCCCTCACATTTCCTGTCCCTTTCCCCCTCACGTTTTCCACCTTTTTTCCCCTCACATTTCCCTTTCCCCCCTCACATTTCCCTTTTCCCCCCCTCACATTTCCCGCCCTTTTCTCCCCTCATGTTTCCCGCCCTTTTCTCCCCTCACATTTCCCGCCCTTTTTCCCCTCACATTTCCCGCCCTTTTTCCCCTCACATTTCTTACCCTTTTTCCCCTCACATTTCTTACCCTTTTTCCCCTCACATTTCCTGTCCCTTTCCCCCTCACGTTTTCCACCTTTTTTCCTCTCACATATTCCTTTTTCCCCCTCATATTTCCCTCCCTTTTCCCCCTCATTTCCTGTGCTTTTGCCCCCTCACATTTCCTTTTCCCCCTCACATTTCCTGCGCTTTTTCCCCTCACATTTCCCTTTCCCCCCTCACGTTTCCCGCCCTTTCCCCCTCACATTTCCTGTGCTTTTTCCCCTCATTTCCCTTTCCCCCCTCACATTTCCCTTTTCCCCTCACATTTCCCGCCCTTTTCTCCCCTCACATTTCCCGCCCTTTTTCCCCTCACGTTTCCTGCCCTTTTTCTCCTCACGTTTCCCGCCCTTTTTCCCCTCACGTTTCCCGCCCTTTTTCCCCTCACGTTTCCTGCCCCTTTTTTCCCCGGATTTCAGGGTCCCCACCCCAATTCCAGCCCCCACCCACCCCAAATTCTGCGTTTCCCACCCCAATTTCCAGGTGTCCCTCAAGTTTTGGGGTCTCCCCAATTTGGGGGACCCCCACTCACCCTGCCTGCACCTTCTCCTTGCTCAGGGCCTCGATCATCTTGGCCCCCAAATCATAAATGGTCTCCATTTCTGTCGTTTTCAGCGTCAGCTTCCCCACTTTGGTCCCCTGCGAGGAAGAGGAAGGTTTGGGGGGACCCCAAAAAGAAAACCTCAAAGGGTTTTGGGGTCCCCTAAGGGGATTTTTTGGGGCACAAAGAGGATTTTGGGGTCCCCCCTCACCGTGCCGGTGGCCGGGCGGTCGATCTGGATCTCCACCACCTCCCCCTCGATGATCTCAGTCTCCTCCCTGTGAGGCAAAAAAGGAGGAAACACCCCAAAAATGAGGAGAGAACCCCAAAATTTGAGTGTTGGGACATTTAAATGGGGTGGGGGAACACCCAAAATTGGGGTGGAGAGTGAAATTTGGGGGGTGCAGACTCTACCAGAGTAGCAGAGCAGGATATGGGGACCCCAAAATTGAGATAGAACCCCAAAACTTGGGAAGGAACCCTAAAATTGGGGTGTTGAGCCCCAAAACAGGGGGAGAAGAGATGAAATTGAGCTCAAAACAGAAAACTGGGGAGCAGGAAGCACAAAATGTGGTGGGGAGACTGAAAACGAAGAAAAAAATTCTGAAATCTGGGAGACAGATCCTGAAATTGATCAGGATTCTGGGGGGGGAAGGAACCTAAATTAGGATGGGAAACCCCAAAATTGTGAGGAAACTCGAAATTATAAACTCTTAAGTCCCCCTAAACCCCCTCAAATCCCCCTCAAACTCACCCCTGACCTCTCCAAACCCCCTAAATCCCCCAAATCCCCCTCCAAACACCCTAAATCCCCCAAGTCCCCCTCTAAATCCCCCACAATAAGAATAAAAATAAGGCGGAAAAAATAAAATGAGAGAAAAATCCAAACCAAAAAAGCTCGAAAATGACGAGCAAGAAAAAATAAGACGTGGGCACCCCAAAATGGACTAGGTGGGGATCCCAAAATTGAGATGGGGACCTCAATATTGGGGTGGGGACCTCAAAATTTGAGACGGGACCTCAAAATTTGAGACGACAAAATCTGAATGCTCCAAAATGGGACAAACAACCAAACAGAGCTTAAAATAAACGAGAAAAACACACAGCAGGAGGAACAAAGGAAGGGGTGGGGAGCCCAAAAAGCGAGGTGGGAGCCCCGAAATGGGGGCGGGACCCCCCCGTACTTGATGCGGACGCCGATGGAGCGGCGGAAGGCCTGGGTGAGCGCCTCGGTGCGCGACATCTCCAGGGAGAAAATCTCGCTGCCCGCGATGGCCGTGAAGGGAGTGTCGGGGCCCAGCGCCTGCGCCATGCCTGGGGAGGGAAATTGGGGGTTTTGGGGGGGGATTTGGGGGAGTTTTGGGGAGTTTGGGGTGGTTTTGGGGGGGGTTGGGGGGGATTTGGGGGGAGTATTGGGGGAGTTTTGGGGGGGGTTGGGGGGGGATTTGGGGAGTTTTGGGGGGATTTGGGGGAGTTTTGGGGGAGTTTTGGGGAGTTTGGGGGGTTTTGGGGGGGGATTTGGGGGAGTTTTGGGGAGTTTGGGGTGGTTTTGGGGGGATTTGGGGAGTTTTGGGGGGGCTTGGGGGAGTTTTGGGGGAGTTTGGGGGGGATTTGGGGAGTTTTGGGGGAGTTTGGGGGGTTTGGGGGGTTGGGGGGATTTGGGGGAGTATTGGGGAGTTTTTGGGGGAGTTTTGGGGGGGTTTGGGGGAGTTTTGGGGGGGTTTGGGGGGACTTGGGGGGGACTTGGGGGGGTTTGGGGGGGTTTAGGGGGAGTTTCGGGGGAGTTTAGGGGGATTTGGGGGGGGTTTTGGGGAGTTTTCGGGGGGTTTGGCGGAGTTTTGGGGGGATTTGGGGGGGACTTGGGGGGGATTTGGGGGAGTTTTGGGGGGGTGTTTGGGGGGATTTGGGGGGAGTTCTGGGGGATTTTGGGGAGTTTTGAGGGGGCTTGGGGGAGTTTTGGGGGAGTTTTGGGGAGTTTGGGGGGGTTTGGGGGAGTTTCGGGGGGGTTTGGGGGGATTTGGGGGAGTTTTTGGGGGGTTTAGGGGGATTTGGGGGGGTTTTGGGGAGTTGGAGGGGCATTTGGGGGGGTTTTGGGGGAGTTGAGGGGGTTGGAGGGGGATTTGGGGGTTTGGAAGAATGAAGGGGCAGTTTAAGGAGAGTTTAGGGGGGATTTGGGGGGGTTGGAGGGGATTTGGGGATATTTTTGGGGTGTTTTTGGGATATTTTGGGTGGAATTCAGGGGGTTTTGGGGTCACTCACCCATGGCAATGGCCATTTTGCCCGTGCCCAGCTGCCCAGTGATCAGCACAGGGATTTGGGGACGGTTTTGGGGTGATTTTTGAGATATTTTTAGGATATTTTTGGCGTGTTTTTGTGGATATTTTTGAGGTGATTTTGGGGATATTTTTGGGGTGTTTTTGTGGATATTTTTGAGGTGATTTTGGGGATATTTTTGGGGTGTTTTTGTGGATATTTTGAGGTGATTTTCAGGGTTTTTGGGGTCACTCACCCATGGCAATGGCCGTTTTGCCCGTGCCCGGCTGCCCCGCGATCAGCACGGGGATTTGGGGAGGGTTTTGGGTGGGATTTGGGAATATTTTTCGGGTGGTTTTGGGGTGGTTTTGGGATATTTTTGGGTGGAATTCAGGGGTTTTTGGGGTCACTAACCCATGGCGATGGCCGTTTTGCCCGTGCCCGGCTGCCCCGCGATCAGCACGGGGATTTGGGGATGGTTTTGGGTGGGATTTGGGAATATTTTTAGGATATTTTTGGGGTGGTTTTGGGATATTTTTGGGGTCACTCACCCATGGCGATGGCCGTTTTGCCCGTGCCCAGCTGCCCCGCGATCAGCACGGGGATTTGGGGAGGGTTTTGGGTGGGATTTGGGAATATTTTTAGGATATTTTTGGGGTGATTTTGGGATATTTTTGGGGTCACTCACCCATGGCAATGGCCGTTTTGCCCGTGCCCGGCTGCCCCGCGATCAGCACGGCGCGCCCGGCGATTTTCCCCTCCTTGATCATCTCCAGGATGACGCCGGCAGCGCGCCGGGCCGAGAGCTGCCCCACCATGCCCTGGGACACCTGGGGGGGCACCCGCAGGGGCTGAACCCCCACGATTTGGGGGTGCAGACCCCTCCCCAAAAGGTACAAACCCCCCCCGTCCTCGTACCTGCCGCGGCTCCAGGGCATCGTCCAGGCCCAGCCCGCGGATGTGGGAGTGGGCGCCTGGCAGAGGAATTTGGGGGGGGGGTCACCAGGGGTCCCCCCCCATTTTGGGGACCCCCTCAAACCCCCCCAAAAAGATGGGAGTGATCCCCCAAATTTCTGAATCCTTCTGAGCCCCGTTTTCCTAATTTTAGGATTCAACCCCACAAGTTAGGGATCATCCAGACCTCCCCAGAAAATGGGATTGAACCCCCAAAATGGGGTGGGGGTCCCCAAAAAAGGAGTAGGAGTCCCCAATACGGGGTGGGGGTCCCCAAAAAGAGGAGAGACTCCCCCCAAAATGAAGGGATTGTGTCTTACCAATCCGCTCGATTCGAGTCACGTCCCGAACCTCAGGAACCTTGGGGGTCTGGGAGGGAATTGTGGGGGATTTGGGGTCACTTTTGAGGTCCCTCAGCTCAGCATCTCCCAGATCCTCCCCAGGACCCCCAAATCTCCTTTCAGAACCCCCCCCATTCCCACAGAGCCGCCCTAAAACCCCTCAGGACCCCCCCTAAAACCCTCCCCTGTCTGGTCAGGATCCCCCCAAAACTCCCCAAATTTCCTCCAGAGCCTGCTAAAACTCCCCCTATCCCCTCAGGACACCCCAAAACCCCCTCAGACCACCCCCAAACACCTTCAGGACCGCCCCAATCACCCCCAGGACCACCGAAGACCCCCAGGACCCTCCCGAAGACCCCCAGGACCCTCCCGAAGACCCCCAGGACCCCCTCAGACACCCCCCACCCTGTCAGAGACCCCCTCACAATCCCCTCAGGCAATCCGGGACTCCCCCATCCCCTCACGCCAACCCCTCAAACACCTCCAGGACCCCCTCAGACCCCCCCAAGACCCCCTCAATCCCCTCAGAGACCCCCCAATCCCCTCAGAGACCCCCTCACAATCCCCTCAGGCAATCCGGGACTCCCCCATCCCCTCACGCCAACCCCTCAAACACCTCCAGGACCCCCCTAAAACCCCCCAGGACCCCCTAAAACCCCCCAGGACCCCCCCAGGACCCCTTTTCCCCCCTCAGACCCCTCACAAACCCCCCCAGAGCCCCCCGTTCCCCTCCCCCACCGCCGTTGCCATGGCGGCGCCGCTTCGCTCCCGCGCTGCCCTCGCGCTCTCCCTGGCCGGAAGTGACGTACGGGGGGCCGGAGGGGGGCGGAGGCAGAGGCGGCAGCGGCCGCTCTGGCCGCTCCTCTCTATGGTGCGCGGTCCTCCAGCACCGCTGGGGGGCCCCTTGTGAGGGGGGACGGCCCCAAAACACCAAAACCGGCCCCAAAACTCCCAAAACCGACTCCAGAACTTGCTCCATAACCCCGTAAGCTGCCCCATAGGTGCCTGACATCGCCATAACTGCCCCGTGAGCTGTCCCACAGCACCAAGCTGCCCCAGAGCCCCATGACCTACCCCAGACCTGCCCCAAAACCCCACAAAAAGCCCCATAAACGCCGCACAGCCGCATAGCCTGCCTCACAGACGTTCCACAACCCCATAACTGCGCTGTAACCCGCCCCGCAGCCACCTCACAGCCCCAGCCTGCCCCATACCCAACCCCATAACCTCCCTCAGAGGCGCCCCCCATAACCTGCCCCACATCCAGCCCCACACCCTGCCCTATAACCACCCCATAAACCGCCCCACGGACACCCCACAGCCCCACAACTGCCCCAGAGCCCCCCCCCCAACCCTGCCCTAGAGCCCCCCCATTCCTACCCCCCCTCACAACCCTTCAATCCCCTCCCCCATTCTCCGTTGCCCTTTTAAGGCGCCGTTGCCCCTTTAAGCCGCCCCTCTCACCCCCCTTCACGTGCCGCCCCTCCCTCCCGTCCCCCCTCTCACCCCCGTCTGGACCAATCAGCGCCGAGGGGAGTGGCCGCGGCGGGGGGAAGGGGCGTGGCCTGCGCGGACGGGGGGCGGGAGGGGTCAGTCCGCGATCAGCTGCGGGAGCGCGGGGAGGTGAGGGGAGGGGGGCGGGCAAAGAGACCCCCCCCCCCCCAAAGACCCCCCCAGGACCGAGAGACCCCCCCCGTGGGGAGGGGTCTCCTCCTGGGGGGGGGAGGGGTCCCGTGGGGGTGGGGGAGTCCTCGTGGTGCTGGAGAAGTTTGGAGCGCTGGGGGCTCCTGTGGGGGGGGTCCCGTGAGGTGGGGAGGGGGCGCTGAGGGATCGGGGGGGGCTTGAAGGGGTGTCTGGGTGGGGGGTCCCAAAGGGGGTTTGGGGGTGAGATTGGGAGGGGCTGAGGGGGATTTTGGGGGGGGGGTCCCGTGAGGGAGGGGGTCTCATGAGGGATGGGGGGGTCCTGAGGGGGTTATGAGGTCATGGGGGGGTCCTGGGGGGGGTTATGGGGTCCTGAGGGGGTCTTCATTGTGAGGACCCCCTCTTTTTCCCCCCCATCCCAACTCCAACCTTCATTCTGAGGTTGGGCAAAGTTGTAAAGACCCCCGCCCAAAATAATCCCCCATTTTGGGGGGGTCCCGTTTCTCACCCCCCCTCCCCAATTTGGGGTCCCTCCTCTCCAAATTTGGGATTTCCCCCCCAATTTTTGGGGTTTTCCCCCCATTTTTTTGGGGTTTCCCCCCGTTTTTGGGATCACACCTTCCCCATTTCGGTTTGGGGTCTCCCCTGCCATTTTGGGGGTCCCCGTGTGACGCCCCCTCCCCAATTTGGGATCCCTCCACTCCAAATTTGGGTTTCCCCCTCATTTTTTTGGGGATTTTCCCCCCATTTTTTTGGGGTTTTCCCTCCGTTTTTGGGATCACACCTTCCCCATTTCGGTTTGGGGTCTCCCCAGCCGTTTTGGGGGTCCCTGTTTGACTCCCCCTCCCCAATTTTGGAATCTCCCCCATTTTAGGGGTTTTCCCCCCATTTTTGAGGTTTCCCCCTCATTTTTTTGATGTTTTCCCCCCAATTTTTGGGGGTTTTCCCCCCGTTTTTGGGATCACACCTTCCCCATTTCGGGTCGGGGTCTCCCCGGTCATTTTGGGGTCCCCGTGTGACACCCCCTCCCCGATTTGGGATCCCTCCGCTCCAAATTTGGGTTTCCCCCTCATTTTTTGGGGTTTTCCCCCCATTTTTGGGGTTTCCCCCTCATTTTTTGGGGGTTTCCCCCCCATTTTTGATGTTTTCCCCCCATTTTTGGGGTTTTCCCCCCATTTTTTGGGGTTTCCCCCCATTTTTGGGGTCGCACCTTCCCCATTTCGGGTCGGGGTCTCCCCTGCCATTTTGGGGTCCCCGTTTGACGCCCCCTCCCCAATTTTGGAATCTCCCCCAATTTTTGAGGTTTTCCCCCCATTTTTGGGGTTTTCCCCCCGTTTTTGGGGTCGCACCTTCCCCATTTCGGGTCGGGGTCTCCCCGGTCATTTTGGGGGTCCCCGTTTGACGCCCCCTCCCCAATTTGGGATCCCTCCACTCCAAATTTGGGTTTCCCCCTCATTTTTGGGGGGTTTTCCCCCCATTTTTGGGGTTTCCCCCTCATTTTTTTGGGGTTTCCCCCCCATTTTTGATGTTTTCCCCTCATTTTTGGGATTTCCCCCTCATTTTTTGGGGTTTTCCCCCCATTTTTGGGGTCGCACCTTCCCCATTTCGGGTCAGGGTCTCCCCTGCCATTTTGGGGTCCCCGTTTGACGCCCCCTCCCCAATTTTGGAATCTCCCCCAATTTTTGAGGTTTTCCCCCCATTTTTGGGGGTTTCCCCCCCATTTTTGGGATCTCCCCCCTTTCTTGGGGTCGCACCTTCCCCATTTCGGTTTGGGGTCTCCCCTGCCATTCTGGGGGTCCCCGTGTGACGCCCCCTCCCCAATTTGGGATCCCTCCACTCCAAATTTGGGTTTCCCCCTCATTTTTGGGGTTTTCCCCCCATTTTTGATGTTTTCCCCCCATTTTTGGGGTTTTCCCCCCGTTTTTGGGGTCGCACCTTCCCCATTTCGGGTCGGGGTCTCCCCGGTCATTTTGGGGTCCCCGTGTGACGCCCCCTCCCCAATTTTGGAATCTCCCCCCATTTTAGGGGTTTTCCCCCCATTTTTGAGGTTTCCCCCCCATTTTTTTGAGGTTTTCCCCCCAATTTTTTGAGGTTTTCCCCCCAATTTTGGGGGTCGCACCTTCCCCATTTCGGGTCGGGGTCTCCCCGGCCATTTTGGGGCTCCCCGTGTGACGCCCCCTCCCCAGTTTGGGATCCCTCCACTCCAAATTTGGGTTTCCCCCTCATTTTTTTGGGGTTTCCCCCCCATTTTTGATGTTTTCCCCCCATTTTTTGGGGTTTTCCCCCCGGTTTTGGGGTCGCACCTTCCCCATTTCGGGTTGGGGTCTCCCCAGCCATTTTGGGGGTCCGTGTTTGACTCCCCCTCCCCAATTTTGGAATCTCCCCCCATTTTAGGGGTTTTCCCCCCATTTTTGAGGTTTCCCCCCCATTTTTTTGAGGTTTTCCCCCCATTTTTGGGGTCGCACCTTCCCCATTTCGGGTCGGGGTCTCCCCGGCCATTTTGGGGCTCCCCGTGTGACGCCCCCTCCCCAGTTTGGGATCCCTCCACTCCAAATTTGGGTTTCCCCCTCATTTTTTTGGGGTTTCCCCCCCAATTTTGATGTTTTCCCCCCATTTTTGGGGTTTTCCCCCCGTTTTTGGGGTCGCACCTTCCCCATTTCGGGTTGGGGTCTCCCCAGCCATTTTGGGGGTCCGTGTTTGACTCCCCCTCCCCAATTTTGGGATCTCCCCCCATTTTAGGGGTTTCCCCCCCATTTTTTTGAGGTTTCCCCCTCATTTTTTGAGGTTTTCCCCCCGTTCTTGGGGTCGCACCTTCCCCATTTCGGGTCGGGGTCTCCCCGGTCATTTTGGGGTCCCCGTGTGACGCCCCCTCCCCAATTTTGGAATCTCCCCCCATTTTAGGGGTTTTCCCCCCATTTTTGAGGTTTCCCCCCCATTTTTTTGAGGTTTTCCCCCCAATTTTTTGGGGTTTTCCCCCCGTTTTTGGGATCACACCTTCCCCATTTCGGTTTGGGGTCTCCCCGGTCATTTTGGGGCTCCCCGTGTGACGCCCCCTCCCCAATTTGGGATCCCTCCACTCCAAATTTGGGTTTCCCCCTCATTTTTTGGGGTTTTCCCCCCAATTTTTGAGGTTTTCCCCCCAATTTTTTGGGGTTTTCCCCCCGTTTTTGGGGTCACACCTTCCCCATTTCGGGTCAGGGTCTCCCCGGTCATTTTGGGGCTCCCCGTGTGACGCCCCCTCCCCAATTTGGGATCTCTCCACTCCAAATTTGGGTTTCCCCCTCATTTTTTTGGGGATTTTCCCCCCATTTTTTGGGGTTTTCCCCCCATTTTTGGGGTTTTCCCCCCGTTTTTGGGGTCGCCCCTTCCCCATTTCGGGTCGGGGTCTCCCCTGCCGTTTTGGGGCTCCCCGTGTGACGCCCCCTCCCCAATTGGGGGGTCCCCAGATGCCGCTGGCCCGCTCGGTGTCCGTCAGTTCCCTGCCGGGCCTGGAGGACTGGGGGGGTCCCGGCGCCCCCGAGAACGTGGTGCTCTTCGAGGTGGCCTGGGAGGTGGCCAACAAAGGTGAGACCCCTCCCCAAAATAGAAAACACCCCCCGAAAATACCCTGAAACCCGCTGAGACCCCCCACCGAAATTAAACACCGTAAAAGGTACCTGGAAAATCCCCCAAAAATACCCTAAAAACGCCCAAAATACCCTAAAAATTCCCTAAAAATACACTAAAAACGCCCAAAATACCCTAAAAATCCCCCAAATATACCCTAAAAATCCCCCAAAAATGTCCAAAACACCCTAAAAATCCCCCAAATACCCTGAAACCTGCTGAGACCCCCGAAATTAAACACCGTAAAAAGTACCTGGAAAATCCCCCAAAAATACCCTAAAAACCCCCAAAATACCCTAAAAATGCCCCAAAAATACCCTAAAAATCCCCCAAAAATGTCCAAAACACCCTAAAAATCCCCCAAATACCCTGAAACCCACTGAGACCCCCCCGAAATTGAACACTGTAAAAGGTACCTGGAAAATCCCCCCAAAATACCCTAAAAATCCCCCAAAAATACCCTAAAAATCCCCCAAAAATGCCCTAAAAATGCCCAAAATACCCTAAAAATGCCCAAAATACCCTGAAACCCACTGAGACCCCCCCGAAATTAAACACCGTAAAAGGTACCTGGAAAATCCCCCAAAAATGCCCTAAAAACGCCCAAATTACCCTAAAAATCCCCCAAAAATACCCTAAAAATCCCCCAAAAATACCCTAAAAATCCCCCAAAAATACCCTAAAAATCCCCCAAAAATACCCTAAAAATACCCCAAAAATACCCGAAAAACCCCCCAAAATACCCTAAAAATCCCCCAAAAATACCCTAAAAATCCCCCAAAAATGCCCTAAAAACCCCCAAAATACCCTAAAAATCCCCCAAAAATGCCCTAAAAATGCCCAAAATACCCTAAAAATGCCCAAAATACCCTGAAACCCGCTGAGACCCCCCCGAAATTAAACACCGTAAAAGGTACCTGGAAAATCCCCCAAAAATGCCCTAAAAACGCCCAAAATACCCTAAAAATCCCCCAAAAATACCCTAAAATCCCCCAAAAATGCCCTAAAAATGCCCAAAATACCCTAAAATCCCCCAAAAATACCCTAAAAATCCCCCAAAAATTCCCTAAAAATCCCCAAAAAATACCCTAAAACCCACTGAGACCCCCGAAATTAAACACCGTAAAAGGTACCTGGAAAATCCCCCAAAATACCCTAAAAACCCCCAAAAATACACTAAAAAACACTCTAAACTTCCCAAAAAATATCCTAAACATGCCCCCAAAAATATCTTAAAACTCCCCCAAAAAATATCCTAAACCCCCCCCCCAAAAATATCCTAAAACCCGCCCAAAAAGTATCTTCAAACCCCCCCCAAAATGCCCTAAAAACCCCAAAAACATTCCCTGAAAACCCCCAAAAAATACCCTAAAAAAACCCCTGGGAGTCTCCTCAAAATGAAACACCCCCAAAAATATCCGAAAAACCCCCTGAGACCCCTCCCCAAAAATAAAACACCTTAAAAGATACCTGAAAAATCCCCCCAAAAATACCCTAAAAACGCCCCCAAATATCCTAAAAATCCCCCCAAAAATACCCTAAAAAACACCCCAAACCCCCCCAAAAATATCCTAAACCCCCAAATCCCCCCTGGGGCCCCCCAAATCCCCCCTGGGACCCCCAAAATCCCCCCTGGGACCCCCCAAATCCCTCCTGAGCCCACCCTGGACCCCCCAAATTCCCTCTGGGACCCCCCAGGACCCCCCAAATCCTCCCTGGGACCCCCCCAAAATTGTCCCAGGACCCCTCAGATCCCCCCTGGGGCCCCCAAATCCCCCCAGGATCCCCCTGGGACCCCCAAATCTCCCCCCTAGGACCCCCCAACCCCTTCCCCCAAATTGGGAATTTTTGGAGGATTTTGGGAGGCTCCCGGTCCATCAAGGGTTAACGGGAGCCGCGGTGCATCCTGGGATACTCCGGGGCCTTTGGTCCAGCCCTTCCCGCGGGGCATTGTGGGAAACTCCCGAGGCCCGCGGGGCATCATGGGAGGGGTCAGGGCATCACCGTGGCCCACAATGCACCGCGGCAGCGCCGGAATGGGGGTTTGGGGGGTCCCGGGGGGGGATTTGGGGGGTCCTGGGAGGGTTTTGGGGGGTCCTGGAGGGGATTTGGGGGTCCCAGGGGGGATTTGGGGGTCCTGGAGGGGATTTGGAGGGTCCTGGAGGGAATTTGGGGGTCCTGGAGGGAATTTTGGGGGGTCCTGGGAGGGTTTTGGGGGGTCCTGGAGGGGATTTGGGGGTCCCAGGGGGGATTTGGGGGTCCTGGAGGGGATTTGGAGGGTCCTGGAGGGAATTTGGGGGTCCTGGAGGGAATTTTGGGGGGTCCCAGAGGGAATTTGGGGGTCCTGGAGGGAATTTTGGGGGGTCCTGGAGGGGATTTGGGGGGTCCTGGAGGGAATTTTGGGGGGTCCTGGAGGGAATTTGGGGGTCCTGGAGGGAATTTTGGGGGGTCCTGGAGGGAATTTTGGGGAGTCCTGGGAGGGTTTTGGGGGGTCCCAGGTGTCTCTAAGGGGTTTTAGGGGGTCCTGGAGGGAATTTTGGGGGTCCTGGGAGGGTTTTGGGGGGTCCCGGAGGAGTTTTGGGGGGTCCTGGAGAGGATTTGGGGTGTCCCAGGTACCCAGGTTGGTCTCTGGTATTCGGGATGGCTTTAGGATGGATTTGGGGTGGATTTTGGGGACATTTAGGGTGAATTTGGGGTGTCCCTGACCCCATTATTCCCCCAAAAGTCGTGGGGATCTGCACGGTGCTGCCCTGTGAGGGGTCAGGATTTGGGATTTGGGATTTGGGATTTGGGATTTGGGATTTGGGGTGTCCCAGGTACCCAGGTGGTTCCCAGCTGTTCTGGGTGGATTTTGGGGCTATTTAGGATAAATTTGGGGTCCCCCTGACCCCGTTATCCCCCCACCCCAAAAGTGGGTGGGATCTGCACGGTGCTGCCCTGTGAGGGGTCAGGATTTGGGATTTGGGATTTGGGATTTGGGATTTGGGGTGTCCCAGGTAGCCAGGTGGTTCCCAGCTATTCCGGGTGGATTTGGGATGGCTTTGGGGTGGATTTTGGGGACATTTAGGGTGAATTTCGGGTGTCCCTGACCCCATTATCCCCCCAAAAGTCGTGGGGATCTACCCGGTGCTGCCCTGTGAGGGGTCAGGATTTGGGATTTGGGATTTGGGATTTGGGATTTGGGATTTGGGGTGTCCCAGGTACCCAGGTGGTTCCCAGCTATTCTGGGTGGATTTGGGGTGGATTTTGGGGACATTTAGGATAAATTTGGGGTCCTCCTGACCCCGTTATCCCCCCACCCCACAGTGGGTGGGATCTGCACGGTGCTGCCCTGTGAGGGGTCAGGATTTGGGATTTGGGATTTGGGATTTGGGATTTGGGATTTGGGGTGTCCCAGGTACCCAGGTTGGTTCCCAGCTGTTCTGGGTGGATTTTGGGGACATTTAGGATAAGTTTGGGGTCCCCCTGACCCCGTTTCTCCCCCCACCCCACAAGTGGGGGGGATCTACACGGTGCTGCCCTGTGAGGGGTCAGGATTTGGGATTTGGGATTTGGGATTTGGGGTGTCCCAGGTACTGATGTTGATCTCAGCTATTCTGGGTGGATTTGGGATGGATTTTGGGGCTATTTAGGATAAATTTGGGATCCCCCTGACCCCGTTTCTCCCCCCACCCCACAGTGGGGGGGATCTACACGGTGCTGCCCTGTGAGGGGTCAGGATTTGGGATTTGGGATTTGGGATTTGGGATTTGGGGTGTCCCAGGTACCCAGGTGGTTCCCAGCTATTCTGGGTGGATTTGGGGTGGATTTTGGGGACATTTAGGATAAATTTGGGGTCCTCCTGACCCCGTTATCCCCCCACCCCACAGTGGGTGGGATCTGCACGGTGCTGCCCTGTGAGGGGTCAGGATTTGGGATTTGGGATTTGGGATTTAGGATTTGGGGTGTCCCAGGTACCCAGGTTGGTTCCCAGCTGTTCTGGGTGGATTTTGGGGACACTTAGGATAAATTTGGGATCCCCCTGACCCCGTTATCCCCCGCACCCCACAAGTGGGGGGGATCTACACGGTGCTGCAGACCAAGGCCCGCGTGACGGCCGACGAGTGGGGCGAGAGCTACGTGCTCGTGGGGCCCTACGTGGAGAGCGCCGTGCGCACCCAGGTGGAGCTGCTGGAGCCGCCGCAGCCCGCGCTGCGCCGCACGCTGGCGGCCATGAACGCCCAGGGCTGCAAGGTGGGCACACCTGGGGGGAGTTATGGGGTCAGGAATGGGTTATGGGGTCAGGGAAGGAGTTATGGGGTCGGGGAATGAGTTATGGGGTCGGGGCACTGGAGGATCTCAAGGGTTGGGGATACCCAGAGCTGCAAGGTGGGCACACCTGGGCACACCTGGGGGCACCTGGGGGGAGTTATGGGGTCAGGGCATGGGTTATGGGGTCAGGGAGTGGGTTATGGGGTCAGGGAATGGGTTATGGGGTCAGGGAATGGGTTATGGGGTCAGGAATGGGTTATGGGGTCAGGGAATGGGTTATGGGGTCGGGGAGTGAGTTATGGGGTCGGGGAATGAGTTATGGGGTCAGGGAATGGGTTATGGGGTCAGGAATGGGTTATGGGGTCACAGAGGGAGTTATGGGGTCAGGAATGGGTTATGGGGTCAGGGAGTGGGTTATGGGGTCAGGAATGGGTTATGGGGTCAGGAATGGGTTATGGGGTCAGGAATGGGTTATGGGGTCAGGAATGGGTTATGGGGTCAGAGAATGGGTTATGGGGTCAGGAATGGGTTATGGGGTCAGGGATGGGTTATGGGGTCAGGAATGGGTTATGGGGTCAGGAATGGGTTATGGGATCGGGGAAGGATTTATGGGGCCAGGGAATGGGTTATGGGGTCGGGGAATGAGTTATGGGGTCGGGGCACTGGAGGATCTCAAGGGTTGGGGATACCCAGAGCTGCAAGGTGGGCACACCTGGGGGCACCTGGGGGGAGTTATGGGGTCAGGGATGGGTTATGGGGTCAGGAATGGGTTATGGGGTCAGGAATGGGTTATGGGGTCAGGGAGTGGGTTATGGGGTCAGGGAGTGGGTTATGGGGTCAGGAATGGGTTATGGGGTCAGGAATGGGTTATGGGGTCAGGGAGTGGGTTATGGGGTCAGGGAGTGGGTTATGGGGTCAGGGATGGGTTATGGGGTCAGGAATGGGTTATGGGGTCAGGGCATGGGTTATGGGGTCAGGGATGGGTTATGGGGTCGGGGAATGGGTTATGGGGTCGGGGAATGGGTTATGGGGTCGGGGAATGGGTTATGGGGTCAGGGAATGGGTTATGGGGTCAGGAATGGGTTATGGGGTCAGGGATGGGTTATGGGGTCAGGGATGGGTTATGGGGTCAGGGATGGGTTATGGGGCCGGGGAATGGGTTATGGGGTCAGGAATGGGTTATGGGGTCAGGAATGGGTTATGGGGTCGGGGAATGGGTTATGGGGTGGGGGAAGAGGTTATGGGGTCAGGGATGGGTTATGGGGTTGGGATAAATTTATGGGGTCAGGGGTCCCAAGGCTTGGGGGACACCCCCACATTTTGGGAGTGGGGACACCCCGGGACCCCCCAGTGGAGCCCCCAAATTTTGGGAGAATTTTGGGGGGAATTTTAGGGGATTTTTGGGGGAATTTGGGGGGAATTTTGGGGGTCCCAGAGGGGGGGAATGGGGGAGGGGAGATCCCACAGATTTGTGGGATTTTGGGGGAGATTTTTGGGGGAATTTTGGGGGAATTTTGGGGGTCCTGGAAGGGGGGAATGGGGGAGGGCGGATCCCACAGAACTGGGAAATTTGGGGGAATTTTGGGAGAATTTTGGCGGGAGTTTTAGGGGATTTTGAGGAATTGGGGGGAAAATTTTGGGGATCCTGGAGGGGGGAAGGGGGGAGGGGAGATCCCACAGATTTGGGGGATTTCGGGGGGAATTTGGGGAGATTTTGGGGGGAATTTGGGGGGAATTTTGGGGGTCCCAGAGGGGGGAATGGGGGAGGGGAGATCCCACAGATTTGGGGGATTTCGGGGGAAATTTTGGGGGAATTTTAGGGAATTTGGGGGGGGGATTTGGGGGATTTTGGGCTCCTGGGGGCATTTGGGGACATTTTGGTGGCCCCGGGGGGGGGGGTTGGGCACACCCAGAGCCGCCCCTCCCCCCCCGGGTCACGTGGGGTTTATTTTTAGCCCCCCGCCCCTCCCCCCCTCGGCAAAGGTCAGGATGGGGGAGGGAGGGGCCCGAGATGGGGGAGGGGCCCCGCCAGGGGGGCTCCGGACCCGTTTGGGCATTTTGGGGTCAAAAATCCCATTTTGGGGTCACTTAGGGCATTTTTAGGGTCAATTATTCAATTTTTAGGGTCAATTTTTCAATTTTTGGGGTCGCTAATTTCGTTTTTGGGGTCATTAAATTTCATTCTTAGGGTAATTTATTTAATTTTTGGGGTCGTTTATCTCAGTTTTAGGATCAGTTACTCAATTTTTGGGGTCAATTTTTCTGTTTTTGGGGTCATTAAATTTCATCTTTAGGGTAATTTATTCAATTTTGAGGATAATTTATTCTATTTTTGGGGTAAATAATCCAATTTTGGGGTCGCTTAGGGCATTTTTGGGGTCATTTATCCCATTTTGGGGTCATTTATGGCATTTTTGGGGTCAATAATACAATTTTTGGGGCAATTTATCCCATTTTGGGGTCATTTATTTCATTTTTGGGGTCGTTTAAGGCATTTTGGGGTCCTTTATTCAATTTTGGGGTCATTTATTCCATTTTTGGGGTCCAGGTGCATTTTGAGCATTGGCAGATGGGATTCACCCCAAAAATGGGATTTAGGGTAAACTCTGATTTAGGATTTCCCCATTTTGGGCCAAAACCCAACAAAAGTGACCCCAAACGGACATTTTGGGGTTCTGACAATTTGGGATCCCCAAAATTTTGGGGTCCAGGTGCATTTTGAGCATTCCCTGATGGAAATCACCCCAAAGAGAGGATTTGGGATGTCTCTGGGATTTGGGATTTTTCCTTTTTTGGGCCAAAACCCAACAAAGATGACCCCAAATGGACATTTTGGGATTCTTACAATTTTGGGATCCCCCCAAAATTTTGGGATCCAGGTGCATTTTGAGCATTGGCAGATGGGATTCACCCCAAAAATGGGATTTAGGGTAAACTCTGATTTAGGATTTCCCCATTTTGGGCCAAAACCCAACAAAAGTGACCCCAAACGGACATTTTGGGGTTCTGACAATTTGGGATCCCCCAAAATTTTGGGGTCCAGGTGCATTTTGAGCATTCCCTGATGGAAATCACCCCAAAGAGAGGATTTGGGATGTCCCTGGGATTTGGGATTTTTCCTTTTTTGGGCCACAACCCAACAAAAGTGACCCCAAAGTGACATTTTGGGATTCTGACAATTTTGGGATCCCCCAAAATTTTGGGGTCCAGGTGCATTTTGAGCATTCCCTGATGGAAATCACCCCAAAGAGAGGATTTGGGATGTCCCTGGGATTTGGGATTTTTCCTTTTTTGAGCCACAACCCAACGAACGTGACCCCAAACGAACATTTTGGGGTTCTGACAATTTGGGAACTCCCCCAAAATTTTGGGATCCAGGTGCATTTTGGGCACTGGCTGATCGAGGGCAGCCCTGGGAGGAGCTTTGGGATGTCTCTGGGATTTGGGATTTTTCCTTTTTTGGGCCAAAACCCAACAAAGATGACCCCAAACTGACATTTTGGGGTGGTGACAATTTTGGGACCCCCCAAAATTTTGGGGTGCAGGTGCATTTTGGGCGCTGGCTGATCGAGGGCAGCCCGGCCGTGGTGCTGCTGGACGTGGGCGCCACGGCCTGGAGCCTGGAGCGCTGGAAGGGCGAGCTCTGGGAGAGCTGCGCCATCGGCGTGCCCTGGTACGACCGCGAGGCCAACGACGCCGTCCTCTTCGGCTTCCTCGTCGCCTGGTTCCTCGGGGAGGTGCGGCTGGGGGTCCACCAGGGCCTTTTGGGGTTCCTCAGGGGGTTTGGGGTGGTTTTGGGGAGGTTTGGGGTGCCCCGATGACCGCGGCGCCGACTCCGTTCTCTTTGGCTTCTTCGTTGCCTGGTTCCTCGGAGACGTGGGTATGGGGTTCCATCAAGGGGTTTTGGGGTTCCTCAGGGGGTTTTGGGGTCCCCAAGCAAATTTAAGGTGTCCCTGAGGGGGTTTGAGGTGGTTTTGGGGAGATTTGGGGTGGTTTGGGGGAGGTTTGGGTTGCCCAATGACCGCAACGCAAAGATTCCGTTCTCTTTGACTTCCTCATGGGGGTTTTGAGGTTCCTCAGGGAGTTTGGAGGTTCCTCAGGCGGTTTTGAGGTTCCTCAGGGAGTTTGGAGGTTCCTCAGGCGGTTTTGAGGTTCCTCAGGGAGTTTTGGGGTCCCCAAGCAAATTTAAGGTGTCCCTGAGGGGTTTGGGGTGTCCCTGGTGGCGTTTGAGGTGGTTTTGGGGAGGTCTGGGGAGGCTTGGGTGCCCTGGTACGACCGCGAGGCCAACGACGCCGTCCTCTTCGGCTTCCTCGTCGCCTGGTTCCTCGGGGAGGTGCGGCTGGGGGTCCACCAGGGCCTTTTGGGGTTCCTGAGAGGTTTTGGGGTGTCCCTGATGGGGTTTGAGGTGGTTTTGGAGAGGTTTGGGGTGCCCTGATGGCCACAACGCAAAGATTCCATCGTCTTCGGCTTCCTCATCGCCTGGTTCCTCAGAGAGGTTGGTTTTGGGGTTCCTCAGAGAGTTTCGGGGTTCCTCAGGTGGTTTTGGGGTTCCTCAGAGAGTTTCGGGGTTCCTCAGGTGGTTTTGGGGTTCCTCAGAGAGTTTTGGGGTTCCTCAGGTGATTTTGGGGTTTCTCACGGGGTTTGAGGCGTTTTGGGGGAGGTTTGGGGTGATTTTGGGGTTCCTCACGGGGTTTGAGGCGTTTTTGGGGAGGTTTGGGGTGATTTTGGGGTTCCTCACGGGGTTTGAGGCGTTTTTGGGGAGGTTTGGGGTGATTTTGGGGTTCCTCACGGGGTTTGAAGCGGTTTTGGGGAGGTTTGAGGCGGTGACACCTTGAGCGCCCCCTGCTGGGCTCGGGTGGCACCGCAGCGTCACCTGCTGCCTCCCGCTGCCACCTGGTGACACTCGGTGACACCTGGTGGCACTTGGTGACACTGACAATGACACTTTGGTGACAGTGGGGGGGGTCCTTGGGACAGCGCCCGGGTGTGGCGGTGACACCTTGAGCGCCCCCTGCTGGGCTCGGGTGGCACCGCAGCGTCACCTGCTGCCACCTGGTGCCACCTGGTGGCATTTGGTGACATTTGGTGGCCCCTGGTGACCGCGGGTGTCCTCGGCGGGCAGTTTGCGGCGCAGAGCGAGGAGCGCCCGTTCATCGTGGGCCACTTCCACGAGTGGCTGGCGGGGCTGGGGCTGGTGCTGAGCCGGGCGCGGCGCCTGCCCGTGGCCACCATCTTCACCACGCACGCGACGCTGCTGGGGCGCTACCTGTGCGCCGGGAGCGTGGACTTCTACAACAACCTGCACAGCGTGAGTGACACACCTGGGGACATGGGGACACACCTGGGGACATGGGGACACACCTGGGGGGTGGGACACACCTGGGGACACACCTGGGGACACAGCTGGGGGGTGGGACGCACCTGGGGACACACCTGGGGACATGGGGACACACCTGGGGGGTGGGACACACCTGGGGACACAGCTGGGGACACACCTGGGGACATGGGGATATACCTGGGGACATGGGGACACACCTGGGGACACACCTGAGGGGTGGGACACACCTGGGGACACAGCTGGGGACACACCTGGGGACATGGGGACACACCTGGGGGGTGGGACACACCTGGGGACACACCTGGGGACACAGCTGGGGGGTGGGACGCACCTGGGGACACACCTGGGGACAGGTGGGAATGGGATAGGACACACCTGGGGACATGGGGACACACCTGGGGACACACCTGGGCACACCATCTTCACCACGCACGCGACGCTGCTGGGGCGCTACCTGTGCGCCGGGAGCGTGGACTTCTACAACAACCTGCACAGCGTGAGTCGCGCACACCTGGGGACATGGGGACACACCTGGGGGGTGGGACACACCTGGGGACACACCTGGGGACATGGGGACACACCTGGGGACACACCTGGGGGGTGGGACACACCTGGGGACACACCTGGGGACACACCTGGGGACATGGGGACACACCTGGGGACAGGTGGGAATGGGATGAGATAAACCTGGGATACACCTGAACACACCTGAACTCACCTGCGGACACGGGGACACACCTGGGGACACAGGGACACACCTGAGGGGGTGAGATACACCTGGGGACACACCTGAGGACATTTGGTACACCTGGGTGTACCTGAACAAACCTGGGGACACACCTGGGCATACCTGGGGACATTCCTGGGGATATCAGGGCCACGTCTGGGGTCATGGGGACACACCTGGGGACATTCGGTGTCGACATCAAGGACACACCTGGAGACATGGGGACACACCTGGGGACATTCCTGGGGACACACCTGGGGACGTTGGGACACACCTGGGGACATGAGGACACACCTGGGGACATCAGGGACACACCTGGGGACATCAAGGACACACCTGGGGACATGAGGACACACCTGGGGACATCAGGAACACACCTGGGCAGCACCTGAGCACCAGGAGCCGGGATTTCTACAGCAGCCACAGCGTGAGTCACACCTGGGTGTACACCTGGGGACACATCTGGGGATCAGGGCTCTCTGTGGGGTTTTGGGTGGGCCCAGGTGACCCCAGGTGGGCCCAGGTGACCCCAGGTGTGCTCAGGTGTGTCCCTGTCCCCAGTTTGACGTGGACAAGGAGGCTGGGGAGTCACAGATCAGAGCTCAGGTGTGCCAGGGAGGTTCTCAGGTGATTTCAGGTGACCCCGAGGTGTGCCCAGGTGACCCCAGGTGTGTCCTTGTCCCCAGTTTGACATGGTCAAGGAGGCCAGGGAGGGTCTGGGAGGTTCTCAGGTGTGCCCAGGTGACCCCAGGTGTGTCCCCATCCCCAGTTTGACGTGGACAAGGAGGCCGGGGAGGGTCTGGGAGGTTCTCAGGTGTGGCCAGGTGTGCCCAGGTGACCCCAGGTGTGTCCCCATCCCCAGTTTGACGTGGACAAGGAGGCCGGGGAGGGTCTGGGAGGTTCTCAGGTGTGCCCAGGTGACCCCAGGTGTGTCCCCGTCCCCAGTTTGACATGGACAAGGAGGCCGGGGAGGGTCTGGGAGGTTCTCAAGTGTGCCGGGGAGGTTCTCAGGTGTGCCCAGGTGACCCCAGGTGTGTCCCCGTCCCCAGTTTGACATGGACAAGGAGGCCGGGGAGGGTCTGGGAGGTTCTCAGGTGTGCCAGGGAGGTTCTCAGGTGTGCTCAGGTGTGCCCAGGTGTGTCCCTGTCCCCAGTTTGACGTGGACAAGGAGGCCGGGGAGGGTCTGGGAGGTTCTCAGGTGTGCTCAGGTGACCCCAGGTGTGTCCCTGTCACCAGTTTGACGTGGACAAGGAGGCCGGGGAGGGTCTGGGAGGTTCTCAGGTGTGGCCAGGTGTGCCCAGGTGACCCCAGGTGTGTCCTTGTCCCCAGTTTGACGTGGACAAGGAGGCCGGGGAGGGTCTGGGAGGTTCTCAAGTGTGCCGGGGAGGTTCTCAGGTGTGCTCAGGTGTGCCCAGGTGTGTCCCTGTCCCCAGTTTGACGTGGACAAGGAGGCCGGGGAGGGTCTGGGAGGTTCTCAGGTGTGCCCAGGTGTGCCCAGGTGACCCCAGGTGTGTCCCTGTCCCCAGTTTGACGTGGACAAGGAGGCCGGGGAGGGTCTGGGAGGTTCTCAGGTGTGCCTAGGTGTGCCCAGGTGTGTCCCTGTCACCAGTTTGACGTGGACAAGGAGACCGGGGAGGGTCTGGGAGGTTCTCAGGTGTGCCAGGGAGGTTCTCAGGTGTGCCCAGGTGACCCCAGGTGTGTCCCCATCCCCAGTTTGACGTGGACAAGGAGGCCGGCGAGCGCCAGATCTATCACCGGTACTGCCTGGAGCGCGCGGCCGCTCACTGCGCCCACGTGCTGACCACGGTGTCGCACGTCACGGCCGCCGAGGCCGAGCACCTGCTCAAGCGCAAGCCAGGTGAGACCCCAAAATCCCCAAACACACCTGAGGCGCCCCAAAATCCCCCAAATCCCCAAAACTGCCCCCAAATCCCACCCCTGTCACCGCTGCCGAGGCCGAGCACCTGCTCAGGTGTGAGCCGGGTGAGACCCCAGCTCACCTGAGCGCCCCAAAACTGCCCAAAATTACCCCAAAATCCCTCAAATCCCCCAAAATCCCCAAAATACCCAAAACTTCCCCCAAATCCCACTCCTGTCACTGCCGCTGAGGCCGAGCACCTGCTCAAGCGCAAGCCAGGTGAGACCTCACCTGGGCACCCCAAAACTGCCCCAAATTACCCCAAAATCCCCCCAAATCCCCAAAACTGCCCCCAAATCCCACCCCTGTCACCGCCGCTGAGGCCGAGCACCTGCTCAAGCGCAAGACAGGTGAGACCTCACCTGGGCATCCCCAAAACTGCCCCAAATCTCCCCCAAAATCCCCAAAACTGCCCCCAAATCCCCAAAACTGCCCCGAATTACCCCAAAATCCCCCAAATCCCCAAATCCCAGCTCTGGCACCACCGCCGAGGCCGAGCACCTGCTCAAGCGCAAGCCAGGTGAGACCTCACCTGGGCACCCCAAAACTGCCCCAAATTACCCCAAAATCCCCCAAATCCCCAAAACTGCCCCCAAATCCCACCCCTGTCACCGCCGCTGAGGCCGAGCACCTGCTCAAGCGCAAGACAGGTGAGACCTCACCTGGGCATCCCCAAAACTGCCCCAAATCTCCCCCAAAATCCCCAAAACTGCCCCCCAAATCCCCCAAAACTGCCCCGAATTACCCCCAAAATCCCCCCAAATCCCCAAATCCCAGCTCTGGCACCGCCGCCGAGGCCGAGCACCTGCTCAAGCGCAAGCCAGCTGAGACCTCACCTGGGCATCCCCAAAACTGCCCCAAATTACCCCAAAATCCCCCAAAACTGCCCCAAATCCCCCGAAATCCCCAAATCCCAGCTCTGGCACCACCGCCGAGGCCGATCACCTGCTCAAGCGTGAGCCAGGTGAGACCCCCAAAATCCCCAAACACACCTGGGAAACCCCAAAATTACCCCAAATTCCCCAAATCCCCAAAACTGCCCCCAAATCCCACCCCTGTCACCGCCGCCGAGGCCGAGCACCTGCTCAGGTGTGAGCCAGGTGAGACCCCAGCTCACCTGAGCGCCCCAAAACTGCCCCAAATTACCCCAAAATTACCCCAAAAACCCCAAAACTGTCCTTATGGGGTTCCTGGGTGGGATTTTGGGGGAAATCCAGGGATTTTGGGGGGGATGTGGGGATTTGGGGAATCCAGGAATTTGGGGGATATTTTGGGGGGGGATTTTGGGGTCCCCCTGACCCTTCCTAACCCCTAAAGACCCCCCCCTTCAAAATCCCCTCACCCCCAAAAGTCCTTATGGGGTTTCAAGGTGGGATTTTGGGGAAATTCAGGGATTTTGGGGAGTCGGGAATTTGGGGGATATTTTGGGGGGATTTTGGGGTGATTTTGAGGGAGATTTTGGGGATATTTTGGGGTGATTTTGGGGGATATTTTGGGGATATTTTGGGGGATATTTTGGGGTGATTTTGAGGGAGATTTTGGGGATATTTTGGGGTGGATTTTGGGGGATATTTTGGGGGATATTTTGGGGTGATTTTGAGGGAGATTTTGGGGATGTTTTGGGGTGATTTTGGGGGATATTTTGGGGTGATTTTGGGGGATATTTGGGGATATTTTGGGGTAATTTTGAGGGAGATTTTGGGGATATTTTGGGGTGATTTTGGGGGATATTTTGGGGTGATTTTGGGGGATATTTTGGGGATATTTTGGGGTGATTTTGGGGATATTTTGGGGGATATTTTGGGGTGATTTTGAGGGAGATTTTGGGGATGTTTTGGGGTGATTTTGGGGGATATTTGGGGGATATTTTGAGGGAGATTTTGGGGATATTTTGGGGTGGATTTTGGGGTGCCCCTGACCCCCCAAACCCCGCAGACCTGGTGACCCCCAACGGGCTGAACGTGCGCAAGTTCTCGGCCATGCACGAGTTCCAGAACCTGCACGCCCAGAGCAAGGCCCGCGTCCAGGAGTTCGTCAGGGGCCACTTCTACGGGTCAGTCACCCCGAAAGGGACCCCAAAACCCCAAATGGCACCCCAAAATCCTGAGGGGACCCCAAAATCACGGGGGGACCCCAAAATCCTGTGGGAAACCCAAAATCCCTGAGGGACTCTGAGCCAGGAGTTCAGGGTGATTTCTACGGGTCAGTCACCCCGAAAAGGGACCCAGAACCCCAAATGGGACCCCAAAATCACGGGGGGACCCCAAAATCATGGGGGGACCCAAAATCCCGGGGGAACCCCGGGCAGAACCCCAAAATCCTGGGGGAAGCCCAGGCAGAACCCCAAAATCCTGGGAGAACCCAAAATCCCTGGGGGATTCTGAGGAGTTCATCAGGGGCCACTTCTACAGGTCAGTCACCCCAAAAGGGACCCCAAAACCCCAAATGGGACCCCAAAATCACGGGGGGACCCCAAAATCCCTGAGGGAAACCCAAAATCCCTGTGGGACTCTGAGCCAGGAGTTCAGGGTGATTTCTACGGGTCAGTCACCCCAAAAAGGGACCCAGAACCCCAAATGGGACCCCAAAATCACGGGGGGACCCCAAAATCCTGGGGGGACCCCAAAATCCCGGGGGAACCCCGGGCAGAACCCCAAAATCCTGGGGGAAGCCCAGGCAGAACCCCAAAATCCTGGGGAAACCCAAAATCCCTGGGGGATTCTGAGGAGTTCATCAGGGGCCACTTCTACAGGTCAGTCACCCCAAAAGGGACCCCAAAACCCCAAATGGGACCCCAAAATCATGGGGGGACTCCAAATCACGGGGGGACCCCAAAATCCTGGGGGAAACCCAAAATCCCTGTGGGATTCGGAGCCAGGAGTTCAGGGTGATTTCTACCGGTCAGTCACCCCGAAAAGGGACCCAGAACCCCAAATGGGACCCCAAAATCACGGGGGGACCCCAAAAATCCTGGGGGACCCCAAAATCCCGGGGAACCCCGGGCAGAACCCCAAAATCCTGGGGGAAGCCCAGGCAGAACCCCAAAATCCTGGGAGAACCCAAAATCCCTGGGGGATTCTGAGGAGTTCGTCAGGGGCCACTTCTACAGGTCAGTCACCCCAAAAGGGACCCCAAAACCCCAAATGGGACCCCAAAATCACGGGGGGACCCCAAAATCCTGGGGGAAACCCAAAATCCTGGGGGAAACCCAAAATCCCTGTGGGATTCTGAGCCAGGAGTTCAGGGTGATTTCTACGGGTCAGTCACCCCGAAAAGGGACCCAGAACCCCAAATGGGACCCCAAAATCACGGGGGGACCCCAAAATCCTGGGGGGACCCCAAAATCCCGGGGGACCCCAAAATCCTGGGGGAAACCCAAAATCCCTGAGGGATTGTGAGCCAGGAGTTCAGGGCCACTTCTATGGGTCAGTCACCCCAGAAAACCCCAAAAGGGACCCCGAAATCCTTGGGTGGTTTTGGGGTGTTTTTGGAGTTCCTCAGATGTTTTTTTGTGGTTCCCCCAGGTGGTTTTGGGGTGTTTTTGGGTATTTTGGGGGATGGTTTGGGGGTCTTTTGGGGTTCCCCGTGTGTTTTGGGGGTGTTTTGGGGTTCCCCAGGTGTTTTTGGGGTGGTTTTTGGGGTTCCCCAGGTGGTTTGGGGTGGGTTTGCGGTGTTTTGGGGTTCCCCAGATGTTTTTGTGTTCCCCAGGTGTTTTTGGGATATTTTGGAGTTCCCCAGGTGTTTTTGGGGTGGTTTTGGGGTGTTTTGTGGTTCCCCAGGTGGTTTAGGGTTCCCCAGGTATTTTTGGGATGTTTTTGTGGCGTTTTTGGGGTTCCCCAGGTGGGTTTCAGGGTTCCTCAGGCGGTTTAGGGTTCCCCAGGTATTTTTGGGATGTTTTCGGGGCGTTTTTGGGGTTCCCCAGGTGGTTTAGGGTTCCCCAGGTATTTTTGGGATGTTTTTGGGGTTCCCCAGGTGGTTTAGGGTTCCTCAGGTGGCTTTTGGGGTTCCCCAGGTGCTTTAGGGTTCCCCAGGTGGCTTTCGGGGTTCCCCAGGTGGGTTTTGGGGTTCCCCAGGTGGTTTAGGGTTCCTCAGGTGGCTTTTGGGGTTGCCCAGGTGGTTTAGGGTTCCCCTGATATTTTTGGGATGTTTTTGGGGTGTTTTGGGGTTCCCCAGGCGCTTTAGGGTTCCGCTGGTATTTTTGGGATGTTTTCGGGGCAGTTTTGGGGTTCCCCAGGCGCTTTAGGGTTCCGCTGGTATTTTTGGGATGTTTTCGGGGCGTTTTCGGGGTTCCCCAGGTGGGTTTTGGGGTTCCCCAGGTGGTTTAGGGTTCCTCAGGTGGCTTTTGGGGTTCCCCAGGCGCTTTAGGGTTCCCCAGGTATTTTTGGGATGTTTTCGGGGCGGTTTTGGGGTTCCCCAGGTGAGCTCCCCCCGCTCCCTGCAGGCACCTGGATTTCGACCTGGACAAGACGCTTTTCTTCTTCATCGCCGGGCGCTACGAGTTCTCCAACAAGGGAGCGGACATCTTCCTGGAGGCGCTGGCGCGGCTCAACTACCTGCTCAGGGTGACACTGGGGTGACATTGGGGACATCAGAGTGACACGGGGACACTGGGGACATCGGGGACATCGGGGACATTGGGGACATTGGGGACATTGGGGACACTGGGGACATCGGGGACATTGGGGACATTGGCACCGACATCTTCCTGGAGGCGCTGGCGCGGCTCAACTACCTGCTCAGGGTGACATTGGGGACATTGGGGACATCAGAGTGACACGGGGACATCGGGGACATTGGGGACATTGGGGACATTGGGGACACTGGGGACATTGGGGACATTGGGGACATCGGGGACATCGGGGACATTGGGGACACTGGGGGACATTGGGGACATTGGGGACACTTGGGGACATTGGGGACATCGGGGACATCGGGGACATTGGGGACACTGGGGGACATTGGGGACATTGGGGATATTGGGGACATTGGGGACATCGGGGACATCGGGGACATCGGGGACATTGGGGACACTGGGGACATTGGGGACATTGGGGACACTTGGGGACATTGGGGACATCGGGGACATCGGGGACATTGGGGACACTGGGGGACATTGGGGACATTGGGGATATTGGGGACATTGGGGACCTTGGGGACATTGGGGACATTGGGGACACTTGGGGACATTGGGGACATTGGGGACATTGGGGGCATTGGGGACACTGGGGACACTGGGGACATTGGGGACATTGGGGACACTTGGGGACATTGGGGACATTGGGGACACTGGGGACATTGGGGACACTTGGGGACATTGGGGACATTGGGGACATTCGGGGGACACTGGGGACATTGGGGACATTGGGGACATTGGGGACATCGGTGAAACCCATGTGGACACGGGAGACACTTGGGGACATCTGGGGACATTCGAGGCTTGGAGGGACGTTCAGGGACATTTGGGGACACCGGAGATATTTGGGGACAGAGAGGACATTTGGAATCAGAGGGGTTGGGGACGTTGTGGGGAGATTTTAGGGCACCCCAGGTGACATCTGGGGACCCCAGGTGACATTTGGGGACCCCCGCAGGTGAATGGCAGCGAGGTGACCGTGGTGGCATTTTTCATCATGCCCGCCCGGACCAACAACTTCAACGTGGAGTCGCTCAAGGGCCAGGCCGTGCGCAAGCAGCTCTGGTGGGACCCCAAATCCACCCAAAATAACCCAAAAATTCACCCCAAATCCATCCAGGGCCAGGCCGTGCGCAAGCAGCTCTGGTGGGACCCCAAAAAAACCCCAAATCCACCCAAAATAACCCAAAAATTCACCCCAAATCCATCCAGGACCAGGCCGTGCACAAGCAGCTCTGGTGGGACCCAAAAAATATCCCAAAAACCCCAAAAAAACCCCAAAAATGCCCCAAAAACCAACCCCAAACAGGCCATGCGCAAGCAGCTCTGCTGGGACCCCAAAAAACCCCAAATCCACCCGAAATAACCCAAAAATTCACCCCAAATCCATCCAGGGCCAGGCCGTGCGCAAGCAGCTCTGGTGGGAACCAAAAAACCCAAAAAATGCCCCAAAATACCCCAAAATACCCTAAAAACCAACCCCAAACAGGCCGTGCGCAAGCAGCTCTGGTGGGACCCCAAAAAAACCCCAAATCCACCCAAAATAACCCAAAAATACCCCAAAAATCCATTAGGGCCAGGCCGTGCGCAAGCAGCTCTGGTGGGACCCCAAAACCACCCAAATCCACCCAAAATAACCCAAAAATTCACCCCAAATCCATCCAGGGCCAGGCCGTGCTCAAGCAGCTCTGGTGGGACCCCAAAAAACCCAAAAAATGCCCCAAAATACCCCAAAATACCCTAAAAACCAACCCCAGATCCATCCAGGGCCAGGCTGTGTTCAAGCAGCTCTGGTGGGACTCCAAAAAAACCCCCAAAAACCCAAAATCCACCCCAAAAACCAAAAAAATCCCCCAAAAATCCATCCAGGGCCAGGCCACGTGCGGGCAGCTCTGGTGGGACTCCAAAAATACCCTAAAAAAACCCAAAATCCACCCAAAATAACCCAAAAAAAACCCCAAATTCACCCAAAAACCAACCCCAAATCCATCCAGGGCCAAGCCATGTGCAAGCAGCTCTGGTGGGACCCCAAAAAAACCCAAAAAACCCCAAAAAAACCCAAAAACCAACCCTGGGACAGGCTATGCGCAAGCAGCTCTGGTGGGACCCCAAAAAAACCCCAAAAAAAACCCCAAAACCCAACCCCAAATCCATCCAGGACCCCCCAAAAAACCCCAAATTCCATCCCGCAGGGACACGGCCAACGCCGTGAAGGAGAAATTCGGGAAGAAGCTCTACGAGTCTCTGCTGGTGTAAGAACCCCCAAAAAACCCAAAAAACCCCAAAAAATCCCCCCCGGGTTTTCGGGGACCCCCGAGGGTTTTGGGGTGGGGTCTCCTGAGCTCCCAGCGCCCCAAAAATGTTTTAGGGGGAACCTCCCGGACATGAACAAGATGCTGGACAGGGAGGATTTCACCATGATGAAAAGGGCCATCTTCGCCACCCAGGTCAGCTCGGGGGCTGGGACCCCGTTTTGGGGTGGGGACCCCCTTTTGGGGTGGGGACCCCCTTTTGGGGTGGGGACCCCTTTTTGGGGTGGGGACCCCCGTTTTTGGGATGCTGGGACCCCCTTTTTGGGGCTGGGACGCCTTTTTGGGGGGCTGGGACCCCCTTTTTGGGGTGGGGACCCTTTTTTGGGGGGCTGGGACCCCTTTTTTGGGGGGTGCTGGGACACTTTTTTGGGGTGGGGACCCCCTTTTGGGGTGGTTGGACCTCCTTTTTGGGGTGGGGACCCCCTTTTTGGGGTGGTTGGATCCCCTTTGTTGGGATGGGGACCCCCTTTTTGGGGTGGCGACGCCTTTGTTGGGGTGGGGACCCCTTTATTTGGGGTGGGGACCCCATTTTGGGATGCTGGGACCCCTTTATTTGGGGTGGGGACCCCTTTTTTGGGGTGCTGGGACCCCCTTTTTGGGGCTGGGACGCCTTTTTGGGGGGCTGGGACCCCTTTTTGGGGTGAGGACCCCTTTTTGGGGGGCTGGGACCCCTTTTTTGGGGGTGCTGGGACACTTTTTTGGGGTGGGGACCCCCTTTTGGGGTTGCTGGGACACTTTTTTGGGGTGGGGACCCCTTTTTGGGGGGCTGGGACCCCTTTTTTGGGGGTGCTGGGACACTTTTTTGGGGGTATTTTTGGGATATTTTGGGGCTAGGACCCCTTTTTTGGGGGGCTGGGACCCCTTTTTGGGGGGCTGGGACCCCTTTTTTGGGGTGGTTGGACCTCCTTTTTGGGATGGGGACCCCCTTTTTGGGGTGGGGACGCCTTTGTTGGGGTGGGGACCCCTTTTTGGGGTGTTGGGACCCCTTTTTTGGGGTGGGGACCCCTTTTTGGGGTGGGGACCCCATTTTTGGGATGCTGGGACCCCCTTTTGGGGTGGGGACCCCTTTTTTGGGGTGGGGACCCCTTTTTTGGGGTTGCTGGGACACTTTTTTGGGGTGGGGACCCCTTTTTGGGGGGCTGGGACCCCTTTTTTAGGGGTGCTGGGACACTTTTTTGGGGTGGGGACCCCTTTTTGGGGTGGTTGGATCCCCTTTGTTGGGGTGGGGACCCCGTTTTGGGGGGCTGGGACCCCTTTTTTGGGGTGGGGACCCCTTTTTGGGGTGGGGACCCCTTTTTGGGGGGCTGGGACCCCTTTTTTGGGGGTGCTGGGACACTTTATTGGGGGTATTTTTGGGATATTTTGGGGCTAGGACCCCTTTTTTGGGGGGCTGGGACCCCTTTTTGGGGTGGGGACCCCCTTTTGGGGTGGTTGGACCTCCTTTTTGGGGTGGGGACCCCCTTTTTGGGGTGGGGACCCCCTTTTTGGGGTGGGGACCCCTTTTTGGGGTGTTGGGACCCCTTTTTTGGGGTTGCTGGGACACTTTTTTTGGGGTGGGGACGCCTTTGTTGGGGTGGTTGGATCCCTTTTTTGGTATGGGGACCCCTTTTTGGGGCTGGGACCCCTTTTTGGGGTGGGGACCCCTTTTTTGGGGTGCTGGGACCCCTTTTTGGGGTGGTTGGATCCCCTTTTTGGGGTAGGGACCCCTTTTTGGGATGGGGACCCCTTTTTTGGGGTGGGGACCCCTTTATTTGGGGTGGGGACCCCATTTTGGGATGCTGGGACCCCTTTATTTGGGGTGGGGACCCCTTTTTTGGGGGGCTGGGACCCCCTTTTTGGGGTGGGGACCCCCGTTTTGGGGCTGGGACCCCTTTTTGGGGGTGCTGGGACACTTTTTTGGGGTGGGGACCCCTTTTTGGGGGGCTGGGACCCCTTTTTTGGGGGTGCTGGGACACTTTATTGGGGGTATTTTTGGGATATTTTGGGGCTAGGACCCCTTTTTTGGGGGGCTGGGACCCCTTTTTTGGGGTGATTGGACCCCCTTTTTGGGGTGGGGACCCCCGTTTTGGGGTGGGGACCCCCTTTTTGGGGGGCTGGGACCCCTTTTTGGGGGGCTGGGACACCTTTTTGGGATGGGGACCCCTGTTTGGGGTGGGGACCCCTTTTTTGGGGTGGTTGGATCCCCTTTGTTGGGATGGGGACCCCCTTTTTGGGATGGGGACCCCTTTTTTGGGGGTGCTGGGACACTTTTTTGGGGGTATTTTTGGGGTATTTCGGGGCTAGGACACCTTTTTGGGGTGGGGACCCCCTTTTTGGGGTGGGGACCCCCGTTTTGGGGTGGGGACCCCCTTTTTGGGGGGCTGACACCCCTTTTGGGGTGCTGGGACCCCTTTTTTGGGGTGGGGACCCCTTTTTGGGGTGGGGACCCCTTTTTGGGGGGCTGGGACCCCTTTTTGAGGGGTATTTTTGGGATATTTTGTGATATTTTAGGGGATTTGGGGGGCTAGGACGCCTTTTTGGGAGACCCCATTTGGGGGTGCTGGGACCCCCTTTTGGGGTGAGGATCGCCTTTTTTGGGGTCCCGGGCCCCCCTTTTTGGGGGGAGATTTTGGGGATCCTGCTGCTCCTTTTTGGGGGAAAATCAGAGGAATGGGATTAAAATTTTGGGTTTCTGGGTGCCATTTTTTGGGGTGATGGGGACAATTATGGGGTCCTGAGTCCCCCTTTTTGGGGAGATTTTGGGGTTCCAGGTGCCCTTTTTGGGGGGAGATTTTGGGGTTCCTGGTGCCTTTTTGGGGGGGAGATTTTGGGGATCCTGGTGCCTTTTGGGGGAGATTTTGGGGTTCCAGGTGCCCTTTTTTGGGGGAGATTTTGGGGTTCCTGGTGCCCTTTTTTGGGGGAGATTTTGGGGTTCCAGGTGCCTTTTTTGGGGGGAGATTTTGGGGTTCCTGGTGCCCCTTTTTGGGGGGAAAAATCAGAGGAATAGGATTGAAATTTGGGGCTCCTGGTGCCGTTTTTGGGGTGATGGGGACAATTATGGGGTCCTGAGTCCCCCTTTTTGGGGGGAGATTTTGGGGTTCCTGCTGCCCTTTTTTGGGGGAGATTTTGGGGATCCTGGTGCCCCTTTTTTGGGGGAGATTTTGGGGTTCCTGGTGCCTTTTTTGGTGGGAGATTTTGGGGTTCCAGGTGCCCTTTTTTGGGGGAGATTTTGGGGTTCCACATGTCCTTTTTTGGGGGAGATTTTCGGGATCCTGGTGCCTTTTTTGGGGGAGATTTTGGGGTTCCAGGTGCCCTTTTTGGGGGGAGATTTTGGGGTTCCTGGTGCCTTTTTTGGGGGGAAAAATCAGAGGAATAGGATTGAAATCTGGGGCTCCTGGTGCCGTTTTTGGGGTGATGGGGACAATTATGGGGTCCTGAGTCCCCCTTTTTTGGGGAGATTTTGGGGTTCCAGGTGCCCTTTTTGGGGGGAGATTTTGGGGTTCCTGGTGCCTTTTTTGGGGGGAGATTTTGGGGTTCCACATGTCCTTTTTTGGGGGAGATTTTTGGGATCCTGGTGCCTTTTTGTGGGGAGATTTTGGGGTTCCTGGTGCCCCTTTTTGGGGGGAAAAATCAGAGGAATAGGATTGAAATTTGGGGCTCCTGGTGCCGTTTTTGGGGTTTTAGAACCTTTGGGGCCTCCTGGCTGCCCCTTTTTTGGGGTGTGGGGACATTTGGGGGTCCTGACCGTTGTGGGAACCCCCCCAGAATTTGTGTTTTTCCCCCCAAAACCGCAGCGCCAGTCGTTCCCCCCCGTGTGCACCCACAACATGCTGGACGACGCCACCGACCCCATCCTGACCACGATCCGCAGGATCGGCCTCTTCAACAGCAGCAACGACCGCGTCAAGGTGGCACCTGGGGCACCTGGGGACACCTGGGGACACCTGGGGACATCGGGGACACCTGGGGACCTTGGGGAATGTGGGGTTTGGGGGGTTTCATTGGGGTTTTTAGGGGGTTTTGGGGTGTCTGGAGCTCTTCAACAGCAGCAACGACCGCTTCAAGGTGGCACCTGGGGACACCTGGGGACACCTGGGGACACCTGGGACACCTGGGGACATCGGGGACACCTGGGGACCTTGGGGAATGTGGGGTTTGGGGGGTTTCATTGGGGTTTTTAGGGGCTTTTGGGGTGTCTGGAGCTCTTCAACAGCAGCAACGACCGCGTCAAGGTGGCACCTGGGGCACCTGGGGACACCTGGGGCGCCTGGGGCACCTGGGGTGCCTGGGGACACCTGGGGGACACCTGGGGACATCGGGGGATGTGGGGTTTGGGGGGTTTAATTTGAATTTTGGGGGTTCTGGAGCTCTTCAACAGCAGCAATGACCGCGTCAAGGTGGCACCTGGGACACCTGGGACACCTGGGGACATTGGGGACACCTGGGGACATTGGGGACATTGGGGAATGTGGGGTTTGTGGGGTTTGGGGGGATTTGAGGGGTTTAATTTGAATTTTGGGGGTTCTGGAGCTCTTCAACAGCAGCAATGACCGCGTCAAGGTGGCACCTGGGGCACCTGGGGACATCGGGGACACCTGGGGACATCGGGGACATTGGGGAATGTGGGGTTTGGGGGGTTTTGGGGGGGTTTGGGGGGTTTAATTTGAATTTTGGGGCACCTGGAGCTCTTCAACAGCAGCAACGACCACGTCAAGGTGGCACCTGGGGCACCTGGGGCACCTGGGACACCTGGGGACATCGGGGACACCGGGGGACCTTGGGGAATGTGGGGTTTGGGGGGTTTCAATGGGGTTTTTAGGGGCTTTTGGGGTGTCTGGAGCTCTTCAACAGCAGCAACGACCGCATCAAGGTGGCACCTGGGGCACCTGGGGACACCTGGGGACACCTGGGGACACCTGGGGCGCCTGGGGACACCTGGGGACATCGGGGGATGTGGGGTTTGGGGGGTTTAATTTGACTTTTGGGGGGATTTGGGGCACCTGGAGCTCTTCAACAGCAGCAATGACCGCGTCAAGGTGGCACCTGGGGCACCTGGGACACCTGGGGACATTGGGGACACCTGGGGACACCGGGGGACACCTGGGGACATCGGGGGATGTGGGGTTTGGTGGGTTTAATTTGAATTTTGGGGGTTCTGGAGCTCTTCAACAGCAGCAATGACCGCGTCAAGGTGGCACCTGGGGCACCTGGGGACACCTGGGGACACCTGGGACACCTGGGGACACTTCTGGGGGATGGTGGCATCGGGGACATTGGGGGATGTGGGGTTTCGGGGGTTTAATTTGGGTTTTGGGGGATCTGCATGGAAGATTTTGGGGGTTTGGGCAGGAATTTTGAGATTCTCGTAGGGAATTTTGGGGTCCAATCCAGGATTTTGGGGTTCTGGGGTGGGAATTTTGGGGGAAATTTGGGGGATTTTGGGGTTCTGGGGTGGGAATTTTGGGGTTCTGGGTGGGAATTTCATGGTCCAACCCAGGATTTTGGTGTTTTGGGGTGGGAATTTTGGGTTCCAACCCAGAATGTTGATGTTCTGGGGTGGGAATTTTGGTGTTTTGGGGTGGGAATTTCGGGTTCCAACCCAGAATTTTGGTGTTTTGGGGTGGGAATTTCGGGTTCCAACCCAGAATGTTGATGTTCTGGGGTGGGAATTTTGGGGTTCTGTGGTGGAAATTTTGGGTTCCAACCCAGAATTTTGGTGTTTTGGGGTGGGAATTTCGGGTTCCAACCCAGAATTTTGGTGTTTTGGGGTGGGAATTTCAGGTTCCAACCCAGAATTTTGGTGTTCTGGGGTGGGAATTTTGGTGTTTTGGGGTGGGAATTTTGGGTTCCAACCCAGAATTTTGGTGTTCTGGGGTGGGAATTTTGGTGTTTTGGGGTGGGAATTTCGAGGTCCAACCCAGAATTTTGGTGTTCTGGGGTGGGAATTTTGGGTTCCAACCCAGAATTTTGGTGTTTTGGGGTGGGAATTTTGGGTTCCAACCCAGAATTTTGGTGTTTTGGGGTGGGAATTTTGGGGTTCTGGGTGGGAATTTCGGGTTCCAACCCAGAATTTTGGTGTTCTGGGGTGGGAATTTCGGGTTCCAACCCAGAATTTTGGTGTTTTGGGGTGGGAATTTTGGGTTCCAACCCAGAATTTTGGTGTTTTGGGGTGGGAATTTTGGGGTTCTGGGTGGGAATTTCATGGTCCAACCCAGAATTTTGGTGTTTTGGGGTGGGAATTTCGGGTTCCAACCCAGAATTTAGGTGTTCTGGGGTGGGAATTTTGGTGTTTTGGGGTGGAAATTTCATGGTCCAACCCAGAATTTTGGTGTTCTGGGGTGGGAATTTTGGTGTTTTGGGGTGGGAATTTTGGGTTCCAACCCAGAATGTTGATGTTCTGGGGTGGGAATTTTGGGGTTCTGGGTGGGAATTTCGGGTTCCAACCCAGAATTTTGGTGTTTGGGGGTGGGAATTTTGAGGTTCTGGGTGGGAATTTCGGGTTCCAACCCAGAATTTTGGTGTTCTGGGGTGGGAATTTTGGTGTTTTGGGGTGGGAATTTCGAGGTCCAACCCAGAATTTTGGTGTTTGGGGGTGGGAATTTTGGGGTTCTGGGTGGGAATTTCGGGTTCCAACCCAGAATTTTGGTGTTTGGGGGTGGGAATTTTGGGGTTCTGGGTGGGAATTTCGGGTTCCAACCCAGAATTTTGGTGTTCTGGGGTGGGAATTTTGGTGTTTTGGGGTGGGAATTTCGAGGTCCAACCCAGAATTTTGGTGTTTTGGGGTGGGAATTTTGGGTTCCAACCCAGAATTTTGGTGTTCTGGGGTGGAAATTTCATGGTCCAACCCAGAATGTTGGTGTTCTGGGGTGGGAATTTTGGTGTTTTGGGGTGGGAATTTTGGGTTCCAACCCAGAATTTTGGTGTTCTGGGGTGGGAATTTTGGTGTTTTGGGGTGGGAATTTTGGGTTCCAACCCAGAATTTTGGTGTTCTGGGGTGGGAATTTTGGTGTTTTGGGGTGGGAATTTCGGGTTCCAACCCAGAATTTTGGTGTTCTGGGGTGGGAATTTTGGGGTTCTGGGTGGGAATTTCGGGTTCCAACCCAGAATTTTGGTGTTTTGGGGTGGGAATTTTGGGTTCCAACCCAGAATTTTGGTGTTTTGGGGTGGGAATTTCGGGTTCCAACCTAGAATTTTGGTGTTCTGGGGTGGGAATTTCGGGTTCCAACCCAGAATTTTGGTGTTTTGGGGTGGGAATTTTGGGGTTCTGGGTGGGAATTTCGGGTTCCAACCCAGAATTTTGGTGTTCTGGGGTGGGAATTTTGGGGTTCTGGGTGGGAATTTCGGGTTCCAACCCAAAATTTTGGTGTTTTGGGGTGGGAATTTCGAGGTCCAACCCAGAATTTTGGTGTTTTGGGGTGGGAATTTTGGGTTCCAACCCAGAATGTTGATGTTCTGGGGTGGGAATTTTGGGGTTCTGGGTGGGAATTTCGAGGTCCAACCCAGAATTTTGGTGTTTTGGGGTGGGAATTTTGGGGTTCTGGGTGGGAATTTCGGGTTCCAACCCAGAATTTTGGTGTTCTGGGGTGGGAATTTTGGGGTTCTGGGTGGGAATTTCATGGTCCAACCCAGAATTTTGGTGTTTTGGGGTGGGAATTTCGGGTTCCAACCCAGAATTTTGGTGTTCTGGGGTGGGAATTTTGGGGTTCTGGGTGGGAATTTCGAGGTCCAACCCAGAATTTTGGTGTTTTGGGGTGGGAATTTCGGGTTCCAACCCAGAATTTTGGTGTTCTGGGGTGGGAATTTTGGGGTTCTGGGTGGGAATTTCGGGTTCCAACCCAGAATTTTGGTGTTTTGGGGTGGGAATTTTGGGTTCCAACCCAGAATTTTGGTGTTCTGGGATGGGAATTTTGGGGTTCTGGGTGGGAATTTCATGGTCCAACCCAGAATTTTGGTGTTTTGGGGTGGGAATTTTGGGTTCCAACCCAGAATTTTGGTGTTCTGGGGTGGGAATTTTGGTGTTTTGGGGTGGGAATTTTGGGGTTCTGGGTGGGAATTTCGAGGTCCAACCCAGAAATTTGGTGATCTGGGGTGGGAATTTCGGGTTCCAACCCAGAATTTTGGTGTTCTGGGGTGGAAATTTTGGTGTTTTGGGGTGGAAATTTCATGGTCCAACCCAGATTTTTTGGTGTTTTGGGGTGGGAATTTTGGGTTCCAACCCAGAATTTTTGGTGTTTTGGGGTGGGAATTTCAGGTTCCAACCCAGAATTTTGGTGTTCTGGGGTGGGAATTTTGGGGTTCTGGGTGGGAATTTTGGGTTCCAACCCAGAATTTTGGTGTTCTGGGGTGGGAATTTTGGTGTTTTGGGGTGGGAATTTTGGGTTCCAACCCAGAATTTTGGTGTTTTGGGGTGGGAATTTTGGGGTTCTGGGTGGGAATTTCGGGTTCCAACCCAGAATTTTGGTGTTTTGGGGTGGGAATTTTGGTGTTTTGGGGTGGGAATTTCGAGGTCCAACCCAGAATTTTGGTGTTCTGGGGTGGGAATTTCGGGTTCCAACCCAGAATTTTGGTGTTCTGGGGTGGGAATTTTGGGGTTCTGGGTGGGAATTTTGGGTTCCAACCCAGAATTTTGGTGTTTTGGGGTGGAAATTTTGGTGTTTTGGGGTGGAAATTTCATGGTCCAACCCAGAATTTTGGTGTTCTGGGGTGGGAATTTTGGTGTTTTGGGGTGGGAATTTTGGGGTTCTGGGTGGGAATTTCGAGGTCCAACCCAGAAATTTGGTGATCTGGGGTGGGAATTTCGGGTTCCAACCCAGAATTTTGGTGTTCTGGGGTGGAAATTTTGGTGTTTTGGGGTGGAAATTTCATGGTCCAACCCAGAATTTTGGTGTTTTGGGGTGGGAATTTTGGGTTCCAACCCAGAATTTTGGTGTTTTGGGGTGGGAATTTCAGGTTCCAACCCAGAATTTTGGTGTTCTGGGGTGGGAATTTTGGGGTTCTGGGTGGGAATTTTGGGTTCCAACCCAGAATTTTGGTGTTCTGGGGTGGGAATTTTGGTGTTTTGGGGTGGGAATTTTGGGTTCCAACCCAGAATTTTGGTGTTTTGGGGTGGGAATTTTGGGGTTCTGGGTGGGAATTTCGGGTTCCAACCCAGAATTTTGGTGTTTTGGGGTGGGAATTTTGGTGTTTTGGGGTGGGAATTTCGAGGTCCAACCCAGAATTTTGGTGTTCTGGGGTGGGAATTTCGGGTTCCAACCCAGAATTTTGGTGTTCTGGGGTGGGAATTTTGGGGTTCTGGGTGGGAATTTTGGGTTCCAACCCAGAATTTTGGTGTTTTGGGGTGGAAATTTTGGTGTTTTGGGGTGGAAATTTCATGGTCCAACCCAGAATTTTGGTGTTCTGGGGTGGGAATTTTGGTGTTTTGGGGTGGGAATTTTGGGGTTCTGGGTGGGAATTTCGAGGTCCAACCCAGAAATTTGGTGATCTGGGGTGGGAATTTCGGGTTCCAACCCAGAATTTTGGTGTTCTGGGGTGGAAATTTTGGTGTTTTGGGGTGGAAATTTCATGGTCCAACCCAGAATTTTGGTGTTTTGGGGTGGGAATTTTGGGTTCCAACCCAGAATTTTGGTGTTTTGGGGTGGGAATTTCAGGTTCCAACCCAGAATTTTGGTGTTCTGGGGTGGGAATTTTGGGGTTCTGGGTGGGAATTTTGGGTTCCAACCCAGAATTTTGGTGTTCTGGGGTGGGAATTTTGGTGTTTTGGGGTGGGAATTTTGGGTTCCAACCCAGAATTTTGGTGTTGTGGGGTGGGAATTTTGGTGTTTTGGGGTGGGAATTTCGAGGTCCAACCCAGAATTTTGGTGTTCTGGGGTGGGAATTTCGGGTTCCAACCCAGAATTTTGGTGTTCTGGGGTGGGAATTTTGGGGTTCTGGGTGGGAATTTTGGGTTCCAACCCAGAATTTTGGTGTTTTAGGGTGGGAATTTCGGGTTCCAACCCAGAATTTTGGGGTTCACCCCCCGTTTTCCCCCGTCCCTCCCCAAGATCATCTTCCACCCCGAGTTCCTGTCCTCCACCAGCCCGCTCCTGCCCGTGGACTACGAGGAGTTCGTCCGCGGCTGCCACCTCGGCGTCTTCCCCTCCTACTACGAGCCCTGGGGCTACACGCCAGGTGAAACCCCAAAATCCGCCCTCGGAGACCCCCAAAACACCCAAAAAATGCCCCAAAATACCCCAAAATACCCCAAGATACCCAAAAAAAGACCCAAAATACCCCAAAAATTCACCCCAAATCCATCCAGGGCCAGGCTATGCACAAGGAGCTCTGGTGGGATCCCAAAAACACCCAAAAAATCCAAATCCACCCAAAATACCCCAAAAATACCCCCCAAAACCCCCAAATACCCCAAATACCCAAAAAACCCCCAAAACCCCAAAAATCCACCCCAAATCCACCCAGGGCCAGGCCGTGCGCAAGCAGCTCTGGTGGGACCCCAAAAAAACTTCAACATTCACCAAAATCCACCCAAAATACCCCAAAATCCCACCCCAAATGCATCCAGGGCCAGGCCATGCACAAGGAGCTCTGGTGGGACCCCAAAAACCCAAAAACACCTCAAAAAAACCCCAAAAATTTGCCCCAAACCCATCCAGGGCCAGGCCGTGAGGAAGCAGCTCTGGTGGGACCCCAAAAACCCTAAAACACCTCAAAAAATCCCCAAAATCCACCCCAAATGCATCCAGGGCCAGGCCATGCACAAGGAGCTCTGGTGGGACCCCAAAAACCCCAAAAAACCCCAAAAAAACCCAAAAATCCACCCCGAATCCATCCAGGGGCAGGCTCAAGCTCTGGTGGGACCCCAAAATAACTTCAACATTCACCAAAATCCACCAAAAATACCCCCCAAACCCCAAATACCCCAAAAAACCCCAAAAACCCAAAAAACCCCAAAAAACCTCCCAAAATCCACCCCAAATCCATCCAGGGCCAGGCCGTGCGCAAGGAGCTCTGGTGGGACCCCAAAAAACCGAAAACACCTCAAAAAAACCCCAAAAATCCACCCCGAATCCATCCAGGGGCAGGCTCAAGCTCTGGTGGGACCCCAAAAAAACTTCAGCATTCACCAAAATCCACCCCAAATACCCCAAAAATACCCCAAACATCCATCAGGGCCAGGCCGTGCACAAGCAGCTCTGGTGGGACCCCCAAAAAATTCAAAATTCACCAAAATCCACCAAAAATACCCCCCAAACCCCAAATACCCCAAAAAACCCAAAAACCCCCAAAAATTCGCCCCAAATCCATCCAGGGCCAGGCCCTGCAAAAGCTCTGGTGGGACCCCAATAAAACTTCAACATTCACCAAAATCCACCCCAAATACCCCAAAAATACCCCCAAAAACCCCAAAAAACCCCAAAAACCCAAAAAACCCCCAAAACCCAAAAACCCCCAAAAAAAACCCCAAAAATCCACCCCAAATCCATCCAGGGCCAGGCCATGCGCAAGCAGCTCTGGTGGGACCCCAAAAACTCCCAAAAAACCCCAAAAATACCCCAAAAATCCACCCCGAATCCATCCAGGGGCAGGCTCAAGCTCTGGTGGGACCCCAAAAAAATTCAAAATTCACCAAAATCCACCAAAAATACCCCCCAAACCCCAAATACCCCAAAAAACCCCCAAAACCCAAAAAACCCCCAAAAAACTCCCCAAATCCACCCCAAATCCATCCAGGGCCAGGCCGTGCGCAAGCAGCTCTGGTGGGACCCCAAAAACCCCAAAAAAACCCCAAAAAACCCCAAAATCCGCCCTGGGCCCCCCCAAAAATGGAGATTTGCCCCCTCCCCAGCCGAGTGCACGGTCATGGGCATCCCCAGCGTCTCCACCAACCTGTCGGGCTTCGGCTGCTTCATGGAGGAGCACATCGCCGACCCCTCGGCCTACGGTCAGCGCGGGGGGACCCCAAATCCGGGGGGGACCCCAAAATCTGGGGGGGACCCCGAAATTCGGGGGGGACCCTGAAATCCCGGGGGGGATCCTGAAAATCCAGGGGGAAATCCGGGGGGAAATCCGGGAGGGGGGCCCAAAATCCAGGGGGAAGTCCAGGGGGGGACCCCTAAAAACCTGGGAGGGACCCCAAAATCTGGGGGGGACCCCAAAATCCGGGGGGGACCCCGAAATCCGGGAGGGACCCCGAAAATCCAGGGGGAAACCCGAAATCTGGGGGGGACTCCAAAAATCCAGGGGAAAATCCGGGAGGGGGGCCCAAAATCCAGGAGGAAATCCAGGGGGGGACCCCCAAAACCTGGGAGGGACCCCGAAATCTGGGGGGACCCTGAAATCCGGGGGGAACCCCAAAATCTGGGGGGGACTCCAAAAATCCAGGGGAAAATCCGGGAGGGGGGCCCAAAATCCAGGAGGAAATCCAGGGGGGGACCCCAAAAACCTGGGGGGGACCCCGAAATCCGAGGGGGACCCCAAAATCTGGGGGGGACCCTGAAATCCGGGGGGGACCCCAAAATCCAGGGAGGGGGACGCTGAAATCTGGGGAGGGACTCCAAAAATCCAGGGGGAAATCCGGGAGGGACCCCCAAAAACCTGGGAGGGACCCCCAAATCCGGGGGACCCCAAAATCTGGGGGGGATCCCGAAATCCGGGGGGAACCCCAAAAATCCAGGGGAAAATCCGGGAGGGGGGCCCAAAATCCAGGAGGAAATCCAGGGGGGGACCCCCAAAACCTGGGAGGGACCCCGAAATCTGGGGGGACCCCAAAATCTGGGGGGGGACCCTGAAATCCGGGGGGGACCCCAAAATCCAGGGAGGGGGACGCTGAAATCTGGGGAGGGACTCCAAAAATCCAAGGGGAAATCCGGGAGGGACCCCCAAAAACCTGGGAGGGACCCCCAAATCCGGGGGGACCCCAAAATCTGGGGGGGATCCCGAAATCCCGGGGGAACCCCAAAACTCCTGGGGGGGAACCCCAAAATCCAGGGGGAAATCCGGGGGGGACCCCGAAAACCTGGGAGGGACCCCCAAATCTGAGGGAGGGGTCACAAAATCCGAGGGGCAGGGGGGGGAATCCAAAATTCTGGGGGGGGGTCCCCAAAAACCTGGGGGGGTCAGTGAATACCTGGGAGGTCCCCATGTCCCCAAGCCCTGGGGGGACCCTGACACCTGTGGGGGTCCCCAACACCTGGGGGGGGTCCCCAACACCTGGGGGGGGGTCACCGGCACCTGTCCCCATGTCCCTCATGGTGTCCCTGTCCCCATGTCCCTGTCCCTGTCCCTGTCCCCTGTCCTTGTCCCTCACACTGTCCCCTGTCCCTGTCCCCCTGTCCCTGTCCCCATGTCCCTCACGGTGTCCCCATATCCCTGTCCCCCTGTCCCTGTCCCCCTGTCCCTGTCCCCCTGTCCCCTGTCCCCCTGTCCCTGTCCCCATGTCCCTGTCCCCTGTCCCCCTGTCCCTGTCCCCATGTCCCTGTCCCCATGTCCCTCATGGTGTCCCTGTCCCCATGTCCCTGTCCCTGTCCCTGTCCCCTGTCCTTGTCCCTCACACTGTGCCCTGTCCCTGTCCCCCTGTCCCTGTCCCCATGTCCCTGTCCCATGTCCCTGTCCCTCATGGTGTCCCCATGTCCCTGCAGGGATCTACATCGTGGAGAGGTGTCCCTGTCCCCATGTCCCTGTCCCCCTGTCCCTGTCCATGTCCCTGTCCTTGTCCCTCATTGTCCCCTGTCCCCTCTCCCCGCAGGGATCTACATCGTGGGGAGGTGGCCCTGTCCCCATGGCCCTGTCCCCATGGCCCTGTCCCCCTGTCCCTCACTGTCCCCTGTCCCCTGTCCCCGCAGGTTTCTCCATTGTGGGGAGGTGTCCCTGTCCCTGTCCCTCATGGTGTCCCTGTCCGCATGTCCCTGTCCCTGTCCCCATGTCCCTCACTGTCCCCTGTCCCCGCAGGGATCTACATCGTGGGGCTGGGGAGGTGTCCCTGTCCCCATGTCCCTGTCCCCTGTCCCTGTCCCCATGTCCCTGTCCCCATGTCCCTGTCCCTGTCCCCATGTCCCTGTCCCCCTGTCCCTGTCCCTCTGTCCCTCATTGTCCCCTGTCCCCTCTCCCCGCAGGGATCTACATCGTGGAGAGGTGGCCCTGTCCCCCTGTCCCTGTCCCTCTGTCCCTCACTGTCCCCATGTCCCCGCAGGGATCTACATCGTGGACCGTCGTTTCCGTGCCCCGGAGGAGTCGTGTGCGCAGCTCACGGCGTTCCTGTACGGCTTCTGCCAGCAGAGCCGGCGGCAGCGCATCGTGCAGCGCAACCGCACCGGGCGCCTGTCCGACCTGCTCGACTGGAAGTACCTGGGCAGGGTGAGACGGGGCCTGGGCGCATCTCAGGGCGTCATTCTGGGGGTCCCAGGAGCATCCATGGGGTCCTGGAGGTCATAAAATGGGTCCTGGAGGTTCTCCTTGGGGGTTTGGGGGCGTCTTCAGGGATTTGGAGGCATCTCAGAGGGTTTGAGGGCATCTCAGGGGGGTTTGGAGGCATCTCAGGGGGGTTTGGAGGTCATCCATGGGGTCCTGGAGGTCATAAAAAGTGTCCTGGAGGTTCTCCTTGGGGGTTTGAGGGCATCTTGTGGGGCTTGGAGGCATCTCAGGGGGGTTTGGAGGTCATCCATGGGGTCCTGGAGGTCAGAAAATGGGTCCTGGAGGTCGTAAAATGGGTTCTGGAGCTTCTCCTTGGGGGTTTGGAGGCATCTCGGGGGTTTGGAGGCATCTTGGAAGGGTTTGGAGGTCATCTATGGGGTCCTGGAGGTCATAAAAAGTGTTCTGGAGGTTCTCCTTGGGGGTTTGAGGGCATCTTGTGGGGCTTGGAGGCATCTCAGGGGGGCTTGGAAGTCATCTGTGGGGTCCTGGAGGTCAGAAAATGGGTCCTGGAGGTCATAAAATGGGTCCTGGAGGTTCTCCTTGGGGGTTTGGGGGCGTCTTCAGGGGTTGGGAGGTATCTCAGGGGGGTTTGGAAGTCATCTGTGGGGTCCTGGAGGTCAGAAAAGGTGTTCTGGAGGTTCTCCTTGGGGGTTTGGAGGTATCTCAGGAGTTTGGAGGCATCTCAGAGGGGTTTGGAGGTCATCTATGGGGTCCTGGAGGTTCTCCTTGGGGGTTTGGAGGCATCTCGGGGGTTCGGAGGCATCTCAGGGGGTTTGGAGGTCATCTATGGGGTCCTGGAGGTCATAAAAAGTGTTCTGGAGGTTCTCCTTGGAGGTTTGGGGGTGTCTTCAGGGATTTGGAAGCATCTCAGAGGGTTTGAGGGCATCTCAGGGGGGTTTGGAGGTCATAACACGGGTCCTGGAGGTCATAAAAAGTGTTCTGGAGGTTCTCCTTGGGGGTTTGAGGGCATCTTGTGGGGTTTGAGGGCATCTCAGAGGGGTTTGGAGGCATCTCAGGGGGCTTGGAGGCATCTCAGAGGGGTTTGGAGGTAATCTATGGGGTCCTGGAGGTCATAAAAGGTGTTCTGGAGGTTCTCCTTGGGGGTTTGGAGGCATCTCAGGGGGGTTTGGAGGAACTCTTTGGGTCTCAGAGGGGTTCCTGGAGGTCCTAGAGACGTTCCTTGGGGGTTTGGAGGCATCTCAGAGGGGTTCGGAGGCATCTCAGAGGGGTTTGGGGGAATCTCAGGGGGGCTTGGGGTCTCTGGGGTTTTTTGGGGGGTCTCTGGAGGATCTCTGGGTGTCTCTGGGAGGTTTTTTTGGGGGGGTCTCTGTGGCGTTTTTTAGGGGGTCTCTGGGGAGGTCTCTGGGGATTTTTTGGGGTGTCTTGGGGGAATTTTGGGGGGGTTTTTGGGGGTTTTTTGGGGTGTCTCTGGGGGGTTTTTTAGAGGATCTCTGGAGGGTTTTTCGGGGAGTTTTTGGGTGGTTTTCTGGGAGGTTTTTGAGGTGTCTCTGGGGGTCTCTGGGGGTCTCCTGACCCCGTCCCCCCTCCCCAGTATTACACCTTTGCCCGGCGCATGGCCCTGGCCAAGGCCTTCCCCGAGAGCTTCACCTACGAACCCCCCGAGGCCGCGGCTGTGAGTGACCCCAAAACCCCCCCCGAGTCACCCCAAACCCCCCTGAGTAACCCCAAAACCCTGAGGGGACCCCAAAACCCCGAGTCACCTCTTTGCCCCCTTTTTCCCCTCTTTTTCCCCTTCTTTTTTCCCTCTTTCCCTCCCCACTCTTCCTCTCTTTTCTCCCCCTTTTATTCCCCTTTCCCCATTTCCCCCCTTTTTTCTTCTTTCCCCCAACTTTTTCCCTTCATTTATTCCCTTTTCCCCCATTTCCCCCCTCATTTATTTCCCATTTTCCCCTTTTTTTTTCCCCTATTTTTCCCCTTTTTTATTCCCCTCTTTTTCCCCTTTTTTATTCCCCTATTTTTCCCCTTTTATTCCTTCCCCCCCCACTTTTTTCCCCTTATTTATTCCCCTTTTACCATCTTTTTCCCCTCTTTTGCCTTCTTTTCCCCCCCTTCTGTTCCCCTTTCCCCTTTTTTTTCCCTTTTTCCCCCCACTTTCTTCCCTCATTTATCCCCCTTTTCCTCCCCTTTTTTCCCTCATTTATTCCCCTTTTCCCCCCCCTTTCTTCCCTCGTTTATTCCCCTTTTTTCCTCCCCCTTTTTCCCCTTTCCCCCCTTCATTTATTCCCCTTTTTTCCTCCCCCTTTTTCCCCTTTCCCCCCTTCATTTATTCCCCTTTCCCCCCTCTTTTATTCACCTTTTTTCCCCTTTCCCCTCTCATTTATTCCCCTTTTTTCCTCCCCCTTTTTTCCCCTTTTTTCCCTCATTTATTCCCCTTTTCCCCCCTCGTTTATTCCCCTTTTCCTCTCTCATTTACTCCTATTTTCTCCCCCCCTTTTTTCCCATTCCCCCCCTCATTTATTCCCCTTTTTCCTCCCCTTTTTTCCCCTTTTCCCCTCTCATTTATTCCCCTTTTCTCCCCCGGTTTTTCCCCTTTTCCCCCCTCATTTATTCCCCTTTTCTCCCCACCTTTTTTCCCCTTTCCCCCCTCTTTTATTCCCCTTTTTTCCCCCTTTCCCACCTCATTTATTCCCCTTTTCCCACCTCATTTATACCCCTTTTTTCCCCTTTCCCCTCTCATTTGTTCCCCTTTTTTCCTCCCCCTTTTTTCCCCTTTTTTCCCCTTTCCCCTCTCATTTATTCCCCTTTTTTCCTCCCCCTTTTTTCCCCCTTTCCCCCTCATTTATTCCCCTTTTCCCACCTCATTTATTCCCCTTTTTTCCCCTTTCCCCTCTCATTTATTCCCCTTTTTCCTCCCCCTTTTTTCCCCTTTTCCCCCCTCATTTATTCCCCTTTTCTCCCCACCTTTTTCCCCTTCCCCCCTCATTTATTCCCCTTTTTTCCCCTTTTCCCCCTCATTTATTCCCCTTTTCCCACCTCATTTATTCCCCTTTTCTCCCCACCTTTTTTCCCCCTCATTTATTCCCCTTTTTTCCCCTTTTCCCCCTCATTTATTCCCCTTTTCCCACCTCATTTATTCCCCTTTTCTCCCCACCTTTTTTCCCCTTCCCCCTCATTTATTCCCCTTTTTTCCCCTTTTCCCCCCTCATTTATTCCCCTTTTCTCCCCACCTTTTTTCCCCTTTCCCCCCTCTTTTATTCCCCTTTTTTCCCCCTTTCCCCCTCATTTATTCCCCTTTTCCCCTCTCATTTATTCCCCTTTTCTCCCCACCTTTTTTCCCCTTCCCCCCTCATTTATTCCCCTTTTTTCCCCTTTTCCCCTCTCATTTATTCCCCTTTTCTCCCCACCTTTTTCCCCTTTCCCCCCTCATTTATTCCCCTTTTTCCTCCCCTTTTTTCCCCTTTCCCCCCTCATTTATTCCCCTTTTCTCCCCCGTTTTTTCCCCTTTTCCCCCCTCATTTATTCCCCTTTTCACCCCACCTTTTTCCCCTTCCCCCCTCATTTATTCCCCTTTTTTCCCCTTTTCCCCTCTCATTTATTCCCCTTTTCTCCCCCCCTTTTTTCCCCTTTTCCCCTCTCATTTCTCCCCCTTTCCCCCCCATCCCCACCCCCTAACCCCAAAATCCCCCCCAAAATCCCCCCAAATTTCCCCCTTTTTTTTTTTTTTTTTTTTTCCAGGGTTTCCGCTACCCCCGCCCCGCCTCGGTCCCGCCCTCCCCGGCTCTGTCGCGATTGTCGAGCCCGCGACACAGCGACGACGAGGACGAGCGCTACGACGAGGAGGAGGAGGCGGCCAAGGACCGCGCCAACATCCGCCGCCCCCGAGCCCCCCCGGGCTGCCCCCCACCCGCAACTGACCCCTCCTCAAATTGGGGACGGGCCCCTCCCCCCACCCTTCCCCCTTTTTTGTTTTTTTTTGGGGGGGGGTTCCCCAAAATTTTCAGTGCCTGGGACCCCCCCCCTCGTTTTTGGCGTTTTGTTGTTTTGTTTTATTTTATTTTATTTTTGGGGTTTTTTTGTGGGGGGGGTCGCCTCCCCCCCCTTCACCTCACACCCCCCCCCCCCTCCCCCCCCCACCCCCATGAGGGTGGGGCCGGGGGGGTCCCGCATCCGTCCGACCCCCCCCCGGCGCAGCGGATTAATAAAGGTGCTTCACAGCCCCCCCCGAGTGAGAGTTTGGGGGGAACCCCGCCCCAAATTATGGGCGGAGTCTGGGGTCACCACACCCCAAAATATGGGCGGAGTCTGGGGTCACCACGCCCCAAATTAGGCGGGGAGTTTGGGGGAACCCCCGCCCCAAAATATGGGCGGAGTCTGGGGTCACCACACCCCAAAATATGGGGGGAGTTTGGGGGGAACCCCGCCCCAAATTAGGGGCAGAGTCTGGGGTCACCACACCCCAAAATATGGGCGGAGTCTGGGGTCACCACACCCCAAAATATGGGCAGAGTTTGGGGTCGCACACCCCAAATTATGGGCAGAGTCTGGGGTAACCACGCCCCAAATTAGGGGGGGAGTTTGGGGGAACCCCCGCCCCAAATTAGGGGCAGAGTCTGGGGTCACCACACCCCAAAATATGGGGGGAGTTTCGGGTCACCACACCCCAAATTCGGGGGGGAGTTTGGGGGGAACCCCGCCCAAAATTATGGGCGGAGTCTGGGGTCACCACACCCCAAAATATGGGAGGAGTTTGGGGTCGCACACCCCAAATTATGGGGGGAGTTTGGGGGGACCCCCACCCCAAAATATGCGCGGAGTCTGGGGTCACCGCACCCCAAAATATGGGCAGAGTTTGGGGTCGCACACCCCAAAATATGGGGGGAGTTTGGGGGGAACCCCGCCCCAAATTAGGGGCAGAGTCTGGGGTCACCACACCCCAAAATATGGGGGGAGTCTGGGGTCACCGCACCCCAAAATATGGGCAGAGTTTGGGGTCGCACACCCCAAATTAGGGGGGGAGTTTGGGGGGACCCCCGCCCAAAATTATGGGGGGAGTTTGGGGTCACAACCCCCCCACCTCAAATTGGGGGGGGAGGTCTCAGTTATGGGGGAATTTTGGGACATCCCCCATTCCAAATTATGGGGCTATTTTGGGGACACATTCCCCCCAAATTATGGGGGGAATTTGGGGTTCCCCCCCCCACCATGAGTTGATTTTGGGGGGCGATTCCCAATTTCGGGGTCATTTTCGGACCCCCCCAAACAGCGACAATTTTGGGACCCCCAAAATTGATTAATTTTAGGGGACCCCCCCACTTTTGAGCCAGTTCAGAGACCCCTCCCCATATTTTGGGTTGATTCCCCACCCCCCAAATTCTGGGGGTCAATTTTACGGTTTCCCCTGTAAAACCACCCCAAAAATTTTTGGGGGGCCCCTCCCAAATTACGGGGTGGTTTTGGGGCCCCCCAGATTCCTGTTTTGGCGGGAATTCCCCGCCCCCCCCCGGATGTGGGGGCGGTTTTGGGGTTCCCGCGCCCCCTGAGTCACCCCCGCCCCCGCCATTACGTCACCTGGGGGGCGTGGCTTTCGCGAGGGAGGCGTGGTCAGCCCATTTATGGTTAATAATGGGCGTGGTTTAAAGGGGGCGCGGTTGCCGGTCATTTTTTTATCAATGAGGGGGCGCGGCCGCCCAGCATATTTTAACCAATGAGAGGCGTGGCTCATGGAGTGGGCGTGGCTTATCAAGCCATATATGGACAGCCTGGGCGTGGCTTCGTAAAGAATCCAACCGAGTGGGCGTGGCTTGTGGGGCTTCCCCATTGCCGGCAATGGAATGGGGCGTGGTTTTCGCGGAGGGGGCGGGGTTTGAGGGGGTTCCCCCGCGCGCGCGGGGCGGGGGGGGGCTCAGAGCGGCCATGGGGGGGCTCGGGGTGCCCAGGGGGGTCCCGCGATCGGGACCCTCCCCCTGATAATGCTGCTGGTGATGATGGCGGCTGGAGCGGGGGCGATGCTGCGGTGAGAGAGAGGGGGGGTCCTGGGGGATTTTGGGGGGTCCTGGGGGATTTTGGGGGGAGTTTGGGGGGTCTCGTATACCTGGGGGGTCCTGGGGGGGTTTGGGGGGTCCTGGGGGAATTTGGGGGGAGTTTGGGGGCAGTTTGGGGGGGTCCTGGTGGTGTTTGGGGGGGTCCTGGGGGGAATTAGGGGGGGTCTCGGATACCTGGGGGTGGATTTGGGGGGTCCTGGGGGAGTTTGGGGGTCCTGGGGGAAATTTCGGGGCGTCGTGGAGGAATCTGGGGAGGTCCCGGATACCTGGGGAGAATTCGAGGGTGTCCTGGAGGAATTTTGGGGGTTCTGGGGGCAATTTCGGGGGGTCCCGGGGGAGTTTGGGGGGGTCCCGGATACCTGGGGGATGGATTTTGGGGGTTCTCTGATACCTGGATGCCTCCAGGTGGATTTTGGGAGGGATTTTTGGGGTTCCTGGATGCCCCAGGTGGATTTTGGGAGGGATTTTTGGGGTTCCCTGTCCCTCCCAGGTGGATTTTGGGAGGGATTTTTGGGGTTCCCGGATGCCCCAGGTGGATTTTGGGGTTCCTGGATGCCCCAGGTGGATTTTGGGAGGGATTTTGGGGGTTCCGGGGTGCCCCAGGTGGATTTTGGGAGGGATTTTTGGGGTTCCCTGTCCCTCCCAGGTGGATTTTGGGAGGGATTTTTGGGGTTCCCGGATGCCCCAGGTGGATTTTGGGAGGGATTTTTGGGGTTCCCGGATGCCCCAGGTGGATTTTGGGGTTCCTGGATGCCCCAGGTGGATTTTGGGAGGGATTTTGGGGGTTCCGGGGTGCCCCAGGTGGATTTTGGGAGGGATTTTTGGGGTTCCCTGTCCCTCCCAGGTGGATTTTGGGGTTCCCGGATGCCCCAGGTGGATTTTGGGAGGGATTTTTGGGGTTCCCGGTCCCTCCCAGGTGGATTTTGGGAGGGATTTTTGGGGTTCCCGGTCCCTCCCAGGTGGATTTTGGGGTTCCCGGATGCCCCAGGTGGATTTTGGGAGGGATTTTTGGGGTTCCCGGTCCCTCCCAGGTGGATTTTGGGGTTCCCGGATGCCCCAGGTGGATTTTGGGAGGGATTTTTGGGGTTCCCGGTCCCTCCCAGGTGGATTTTGGGAGGGATTTTTGGGGTTCCCGGTCCCTCCCAGCCGAGCCCGCGCGGGGGCGGGACCGGTCGGACCCGCTCGGCCCCGGCCCCACCCTCCAGGGCGTGACCCCTCCCGTGACCTCTGACCCCGGGGGTGACCCCAGAATTTAGGGGACACCCCCCCTCCCATTAACCCTTCCAACCGCGAGGGACCCTCTCCTTCATTAATCTCATTCATTAATTAACCCCATTAATTAACCCCATTCAGTCCCCCGCAGTTCCGCGCAGCGCTGGCGGCCCGTCATTAGCATAATTAGCGCCATTAGCTCATTAGGCTCGTTAAGCTCATTAAGCCGTTAACCCTTTCGTGTCCCCGCAGGATCCCCCTGCAGAGGCGGCCCTGGGTGCCCCCAGGTTCCTTCATTAGCATAATTAGCTCATTAGGCTCATTAACCCTTTCGTGTCCCCCGCAGGATCCCCCTGCAGAGGGGGCCCTGGGTGCCCCCCAGGTTCCTTCATTAGCGTAATTAGCTCATTAGGCTCATTAACCCTTTCGTGTCCCCGCAGGATCCCCCTGCAGAGGGGGCCCTGGGTGCCCCCCAGGTTCCTTCATTAGCGTAATTAGCTCATTAGGCTCATTAACCCTTTCGTGTCCCCGCAGGATCCCCCTGCAGAGGCGGCCCTGGGTGCCCCCAGGTTCCTTCATTAGCGTAATTAGCTCATTAGGCTCATTAACCCTTTCGTGTCCCCGCAGGATCCCCTGCAGAGGCGGCCCTGGGTGCCCCCAGGTTCCTTCATTAGCGTAATTAGCTCATTAGGCTCATTAACCCTTTCGTGTCCCCGCAGGATCCCCCTGCAGAGGCGGCCCTGGGTGCCCCCAGGTTCCTTCATTAGCGTAATTAGCTCATTAGGCTCATTAACCCTTTCGTGTCCCCGCAGGATCCCCCTGCAGAGGGGGCCCTGGGTGCCCCCCAAATTCTGGGGGGGGGGCGGGGGCGGCCCCCGCAGCCGCAGTGGGGGAGGGGCGGCGGCGGCGCCCGCGCGGCTGCACAACTACATGGACGTGAGTGGGGGAGGGGCCCTGGGGACACTGGGGGACAATGGGGACATGGGGAACATGGAGGGGCATTGGGGACATTGGGGACATTGGGGACACTGGGGACAGTGGGGACATTGGGGACAGTGGGGACAGTGGGGACACATCGGGGACATTGGGGCACATTGGGGACATTGGGGAGGAGTCACAGGGACTTGGGGACGGGGAGGAGGTGCCATGGGGACATTGGGGACATTGCGGGGGAGTCACAGGGAGGGCCTTGGGGACAGGGGGACAGGGGTGTGACAGTGCCATGGGGGGGGTGTGACAATGACATGGGGACATGGGTGGGCGTTGCAGGGACCTTGGGGACACTGGGGGCGGTCAGAGGGACCTTGGGGACAGGGGACCAGGATGCGACAGCTCCGTGGGGACCCTGTGGTGGCTCCTGGCGCCTTGGTGACACCGTGTGACCCCGGGATGACCCTGTGACCCCGGGGTGACACCGTGACCCCCCCAGGCCCAGTACTACGGCACCATCTCGCTGGGGACCCCCCCCCAGGATTTCCGGGTCATTTTCGACACCGGCTCCGCCGACCTCTGGGTGCCCTCGGCGCGCTGCTGCCTGCTCTACCTGGCCTGCTGTGAGGGGCGGGGCCTAACGGGGCGGGGCCTACCGGGGGCGGGGCTTCGGGAGTGCGCGGGGCATGGCGGGGTGGGGGTTGGGTGTGGGCGGGGTCTAGCAGGGCGTGGTTTGGGTGTGGGCGGGGTCTAGCAGGGTGGAACAAGTGGGGGTTGGGTGGTGGGTGGGGCCCAGTGGGGCGTGGGTTGGGTGTGGGCGGGGCTTAGCATGGTGGAATGGGCGTGGTTTGGGGAGTGGGTGGGGTCGAGCAGGGTGGGACAAGTGTGGGTTGGGTGGTGGGCGGGGCCTAAAGGGGCGTGGTTTGGGTGTGGGCGGGGTCTAGCAGCATGGAACAATTGGGGTTTGGGTGGTGGGCGGGGCCTAGAGGGGCGTGGTTTGGGTGTGGGCGGGGCCTAGCAGGGCGTGGCAGGGTGGGAGTGGTGTGGTTTGGGTTCTGGGCAGGGGGAATGGGTGTGGTTTGTGTGGTGGGTGGAGCCTATAATAGGAGAATGGGCGTGGTTGATGTGGTGGGCGGGGCCTATCAGGGCAGAAAGGGCGCGGTTTCAGTGGTGGGCAGAGCCTGGTCGGGTGTGGCACCATTCAATGGGCGCGGTTTGGGTGGTGGGCGGGGCCTAGAAGGGTGTGGCACAATGAAAAAGAGCGGGTTTGGGGTGATGGGCGTGGTCAGTGGAGTGGGCGTGGTTTGTTAGAGGGGATGGGGCACAGTGGGGCGTGGTCATATAAGTAGGCGTGGTTTAGCATCGGATGGGCGTGGTCTGGGACAGGGTGTGGTTGGGGCGGAGCCTCAAATGCTTTTCCTGGACTGAGGGGGCGGGGCTTGAAGGGGGCGTGCTCTGCGTGAGGTGTGGTGCCTGGGGGTGGGGCCTGTGTGCAGGTGGGTGCTGTGAAATGGGCGTGGTCTGATTGTGTGGGCGTGGTCTGCTCTGGAGTGGGCGTGGTCTGCTCTGGAGTGGGCGTGGTCTGGGTGTGCTATATGGTGAGTAGGCGTGGTCTGATGGGAGTGGGCGTGACCTAATTGGAGTGGGTGTGACCTGAGGGGTAGTGGGCGAGGTCTGATGGGAGCAGGCGTGGTCTATGGGAAGTGGGCGTGATCTGACAGGAGTGGGCGTGGCCTGACGGGAATGGGCGTGTCCCCGCAGGGCTCCACCCCCACTACCAGCCCCTGCTGTCCTGCACCCACCGGGCCAACGGCACGGCCTTCGCCATCAGCTACGGCAGCGGCTCCCTGAGGGGCTTCCTGAGCACCGACACCCTCACGGTGCGCTGGGGAGGGGTCTCGGGGGTCCTGGGGAGGGGTCTCGGGGGTCCCTGGGGGTCCCTGAGCACCGACACCCTCACGGTGCGCTGGGGAGGGGTCTCGGGGGTCCCTGGGGGTCCCTGAGCACCGACACCCTCACGGTGCGCTGGGGAGGGGTCTCGGGGGTCCTGGAGAGGGGTCCCGGGGGTCCTGGGGGTCCCTGGGTGTCCCTGAGCACCGACACCCTCACGGTGCACTGGGGTCCCTGGGGAGGGGTCCCGGGGGTCCCTGGGTGTCCCTGAGCACCGACACCCTCACGGTGCGCTGGGGAGGGGTCTCGGGGGTCCTGGGGAGGGGTCTCGGGGGTCCCTGGGGGTCCCTGGGGGTCCCTGAGCACCGACACCCTCACGGTGCGCTGGGGTCCCTGGGGAGGGGTCCCTGAGCACAGACACGCTCAGGTGGGGGCGTGGCCAATGAGGAGGTAATGAGGGGGTGGGGCTAAAGCAGGCATTTGTCAAGGCCGTGTCACTGTGTCCCTGTCCCCCTGAGGTGTCCAACGTCTCGGTGGCCGTGGCAGTGTCACTGTCCCTGTGTCACTGTCACTGTGTCACCGTCCCTGTGTCACTGTCCCTGTCCCTGTCCCCACACAGATATCCAATGTCTCAGTGGCCATGGCAATGTCACTGTCCCTGTGTCACTGTCCCTGTGTCACTGTCCCTGTGTCACTGTCACTGTGTCACCGTCCCTGTGTCACTGTCCCTGTCCCCACACAGATATCCAACGTTTCAGTGGCCATGGCAATGTCACTGTACCCGTGTCACTGTCCCTGTGTCACTGTCCCTGTGTCACTGTCACTGTGTCCCCGTGTCACTGTCACTGTCCCCACAGGTGTCCAACATCTCAGTTCCCAACCAGACCTCTGCTGAGGCCGTGGCCCTGCCCGGCCTGACGTTCGCGGTCGCGCGTTTCGATGGCGTCCTGGGCCTGGCGTACCCCGGTGTCACTGTGTCCCTGTGTCACCGTCCCCGTGTCACTGTGTTAATGTCACTGTGTCCCCACAGGTGTCCAACATCTCAGTTCCCAACCAGACCTCTGCTGAGGCCGTGGCGCTGCCCGGCCTGACGTTTGCGGTCGCGCATTTCCATGGCGTCCTGGGCCTGGCGCACCCCGGTGTCCCTGTGTCCCTGTGTCACCGTCCCGGTGTCCCTGTGTCCCTGTCCCCATGTTAATGTCACTGTCACTGTCCCCACAGGTCTCCAATGTCTCAGTTCCCAACCAGACATTCGCCGAGGCCGTGGCCCTGCCCGGCCTGACGTTTGCGGTCGCGCGCTTCGATGGCGTCCTGGGCCTGGCGCACCCCGGTGTCCCTGTCACTGTGTCACTGTGTCCCTGTGTTAATGTCACTGTCACTGTCCCCACAGGTCTCCAACGTCTCTGTGCACAACCAGACATTTGCCGAGGCCGTGGCGCTGCCCGGCCTGACGTTTCGCGTCGCTGGCGATGGCGTCCTGGGCCTGGCGTACCCCGGCGCGGCTGCGGGCCCCGCGCCCGTGTTCGACAACATGATGGAGCAGGGGCTGTTCCGCAACAACGTCTTCTCCTTCCACCTGCGCAGGTACGGGGGCGCACCCGGGCACGGCGAGATGCAGCTGGAAGCATCCCTGAAATGGCCCTGAGCACAGCCTGATTGCACCCTAAATGCGGCAAAAATAACGGATAAATATATCCAAAATATCCCCCAAAATACAGCCAAAATAACGTGTAAATATAGCCAAAATATCCCCAAAATACAGCCAAAATAACGTGTAAATATAGCCAAAATATCCCCCAAATACAGCCAAAATAACGGATAAATATAGCCAAAATATCCCCAAAATACAGCCAAAATAACGGATAAATATATCCAAAATATCCTCCAAAATACAGCCAAAATAACGGATGAATATAGCCAAAATATCCCCCAAATACAGTCAAAATAACAGATAAAAGTATCCAAAATATCCCCAAAATACAGCCAAAATAACGGATGAATATATCCAAGATATCCCCAAAATACAGCCAAAATAACGGATAAAAGTATCCAAAATATCCCCCAAATACAGCCAAAATAATGGATAAATATATCCAAAATATCCCCAAAATACAGCCAAAATAACGGATAAATATAGCCAAAATATCCCCCAAATACAGCCAAAATAACGTGTAAATATATCCAAAATATCCCCAAAATACTCCCAAGCTACCCCCAAATACACCCAAACTAAACCCCCAAACTAACCCCAAATACACCCCAAATACTCCCAAACTAACCCCCAAATAAAGCCAAAATAACCCCAAATACACCCAAACTAACCCCAAATACAGCCCAAACACTCCCAAACTAACCCCAAAACACACTCAAACTAACCCCCAGGCTAACCCCAAATCCACCCAAACTAGCCCCAAATACACCCAAAATATCCCCCAAATACTCCCAAACTAACCCCAAATCCCCTCTGGGACCCCAAATTCCTCCTGAAATCCCCTGTGGGACCCCCAAATCCCCCGTGGGACCCCAAATCTTCCCTGAAATCCCCCCTGGGACCCCCAAATCCCCTGTGGGACCCCCTCAAATCCCCTCTGGGACCCCCAAATCCCCTATGGGACCCCCAAACCCCCTCTGGGACCCCCAAATCCCCTCTGGGACCCCCTCAAATCCCCTCTGGGACCCCCAAATCCCCCGTGGGACCCCAAATTCCTCCTGAAATCCCCTGTGGGACCCCCAAATCCCCTGTGGGACCCCCTCAAATCCCCCGTGGGACCCCCTCAAATCCCCCTGGGACCCCCAAATCCCCTGTGGGACCCCAAATTCCTCCTGAAATCCCCTGTGGGACCCCCAAATCCCCTGTGGGACCCCCTCAAATCCCCTGTGGGACCCCCAAATCCCCTGTGGGACCCCAAATTCTCCCTGAAATCCCCTCTGGGACCCCCAAATCCCCGTGGGACCCCCTCAAATCCCCTGTGGGACCCCCAAATCCCCTCTGGGACCCCCCAAATCCCCCGTGGGACCCCCTCAAATCCCCTCTGGGACCCCCTCAAATCCCCCGTGGGACCCCCTCAAATCCCCTCTGGGACCCCCAAATCCCCCATGGGACCCTCAAATCCCCTCTGGGACCCCCAAATCCCCCGTGGGACCCCCTCAAATCCCCTCTGGGACCCCCCAAATCCCTCTGGGACCCCCAAATCCCCCGTGGGACCCCTCAAATCCCCTCTGGGACCCCCAAATCCCCTCTGGGACCCCAAATCCTCCCTGAAATCCCCCCTGGGACCCCCAAATCCCCCGTGGGACCCCCTCAGATCCCCTCTGGGATCCCCAAATCCCCTGTGGGACCCCCTCAAATCCCCCGTGAGACCCCCAAATCCCCTCTGGGACCCCCTCAAATCCCCTCTGGGACCCCCAAATCCCCCGTGGGACCCCAAATTCCTCCTGAAATCCCCCCTGGGACCCCCAAATCCCCCATGGGACCCCCTCAAATCCCCTCTGGGACCCCCAAATCCCCGTGGGACCCCCTCAAATCCCCTCTGGGACCCCCAAATCCCCTCTGGGACCCCAAATTCCTCCTGAAATCCCCTCTGGGACCCCCAAATCCCCTGTGGGACCCCCTCAAATCCCCCTGGGACCCCCAAATCCCCTCTGGGACCCCAAATCCCCCCATGGGACCCCTCAAATCCCCCTGGGACCCCCAAATCCCCTCTGGGACCCCCAAATCCCCCATGGGACCCCCTCAAATCCCCTCTGGGACCCCCAAATCCCCTCTGGGACCCCCAAATCCCCCGTGGGACCCCGCTGACGCCCCCCGCTCTCCCCTGGGGCGCAGTGGGGCGTCGGAGGGCGACGGGGGGGAGCTGCTTTTGGGGGGCATCGACGAGGGACAGTTCGAGGGACCCCTGCACTACATCCCCGTGTCCCGCAAGAGCTACTGGCAGGTGCACATGGACAGGTGAGACACCCCAAAAAACACCCCTGATCCCCCAAAAACACACCCCGAAATTCCCCCCAAAAATCCCCCCAAAAATACCCACAGATCCCCCCAAAATCCACCCCAAAAATACCCACAGATACCCACAAATTCCCCACAAAAATACCCACAGATCCCCCAAAAATACACCCCGAAATTCCCCCAAAAATGCCCCAAAAATACCCACAGATCCCCCCAAAATCCACCCCAAAATACCCACAGATCCCCCAAAATCCACCCCAAAATACCCACAGATCCCCCAAAAATACACCCCGAAATTCCCCCAAAAATGCCCCAAAAATACCCACAGATCCCCCCAAAATCCACCCCAAAAATACCCACAGATCCCCCCAAAATCCACCCCAAAATACCCACAGATCCCCCCAAAAATACACCCCGAAATTCCCCCAAAAATGCCCCAAAAATACCCACAGATCCCCCCAAAATCCACCCCAAAAATACCCACAGATCCCCCAAAATCCACCCCAAAATACCCACAGACCCCCCAAAATACACCCCGAAATTCCCCCAAAAATGCCCCCAAAAATACCCACAGATCCCCCCAAAATCCACCCCAAAAATACCCACAGATCCCCCCAAAATGCACCCCAAAAATACCCACAGATCCCCCCAAAATCCACCCAAAAATCCCTCCAAAAATGCCCACAGATCCCCCCAAAATTCCCCCAAAAATACCCCCAAAAATACCCACAGATCTCCCCAAAATCCACTCACAAATTTCCCTCCAAAAATGCCCCCCAAATCTCCCCAAAAATACCCACACATCCCCCCCAAAATCCACCCACAAATCCCCCCAAAAAATGCCCCCAGATCCCTCCAAAACCCACCCACAAATTCCCACAGATCCCCCCAAAATCCCACCCCAAATCTCCCCCAAAATTTCCCCAAAAATACCCTCAGATCCCCCCAAAATCCCCCCAAGACCCCCCCAAATCCCTCCTGAACCCTCCCAAAATCCCTGCCTAAATTCCCCCAAAAAATTCCCCCAAACACCCCCAAAATCCCACCCCAAATAGCCTCAACATCCCCCCCGAATTCCCCAAGACCCCCCCAAATGCCCCAGACCCCCCCAAATGCCCCCAAACCCCCCCAAATGCCCCCTGACCCTCTGTAACTGCCCCCAAACCCCCCCAACTGCCCCCAAACCCCCCTAACTGCCCCCAAACCCCCTCAAACTGCCCCCAAACCCCCCAAACTGCCCCCAAAACCCCCTCTAACAGCTCCTAACTGCCCCCAAACCCCCTCTAACTGCCCCTAAAAGCCCCCAAACCTCCCCAAACTGCCCCCAAACCCCCCCAATCTGCCCCCAAACCCCCCCAATCTGCCATGAAACCCCTCTAACTGCCCCCAAACCCCCTCGAACTGCTCCTAACTGCCCCCAAACCCCCTCAAATGCCCCCAAACTGCCCCCAAACTGCCTCCAAACCCCCCAACTGCCCTCTGCCCCCCCTCTAACTGCCCCCAAACCCCCCCCAAACTGCCCCCAAACCCCTCTAACTGCTCCTAAATGCCCCCAAACCCCCTCAAATGCCCCCAAACCCCCCCAAACTGCCCCCAAACCCCCCCAATCTGCCTTGAAACCCCTCTAACTGCCCCCAAACCCTCTAGAACTGCCCCTAAACGCCCCCAAACCCCCTCTAACCGCCCCTAAATGCCCCCAACCCCCCAACTGCCCCCTACACCCCCAAACTGCCCCCCAAACCCCTCTAACTGCCCCTAAAAGCCCCCAAACCCCCTCAAACTGCCCCCCAAACCCCCAATCTGCCCCAAAACCCTTCTAACTGCCCCCAAACCTCCCTAAATGCCCCCAGACCCCCAAACTGCCTCCAAACCCCCCCAACTGCCCTCTGCCCCCCCTCAAATGCCCCCAAACCCCCCAAACTGCCCCCAAACCCCCCAATCTGCCTCAAAACCCCTCTAACTGCCCCCAAACCCTCTAACTGCTCCTAAATGCCCCCAAACCCCCTAACTGCCCCCAAACTGCCCCCAGACCCCCCTCTAACTGCCCCCAAACCCCCCAAACTGCCCCCACACCCCCCAAACTGCCCCCCAACCCCCCCAATCTGCCATGAAACCCCTCTAACTGCCCCCAAACCCCCTCTAACAGCTCCTAACTGCCCCCAAACCCCCTCTAACTGCCCCTAACTGCCCCCCAAACCCCTCGAACTGCCCCTAAATGCCACCAGACCCCCTCTCTAACTGCCCCTAACTGCCCCTACACCGCCCTCTAACTGCCCCCACACGCCCCCGTAACTGCCCCTAACTGCCCCCAAACCCCCAAACTGCCCCCACACGCCCCCGTGCGCTGCCCCTAACTGCCCTCAAACCCCCAAACTGCCCCCACTCCCCCCCGTAACTGCCCCGTGCCCCCCCCAGGCTGTCGGTGGGGGCCCCGGGGGCCGCGGGCTGCCGGACCCGCTGTGTGGGGGGGCTGCGCGCCATCGTGGACACGGGCACGTTGCTCATCACCGGGCCCGCCGCCGACGTGGCCGCGCTGCACCGGGCGCTGGGCGGCGCCCGCGCCTGGGCGGGCAGGTGCGGAGCCCCCGAGAGCCCGAAATGCTGCGCGGGGGCGCTGGGGGTCCCTGGGTGTCCCTGGGTGTCCCTGGGTGTGCCCGGGTGTGCCTGGGTGTCACTGAGTGTGCCCGAGTGTCACTGAGTGTCCCTGAGTGTCCCCGAATGTCCCTGAGTGTGCCTGGGTGTGCCTGAGTGTCCCCGAATGTCACTGAGTGTGCCTGGGTGTCCCTGGGTGTCCCCGAATGTCCCCGAATGTCCCTGAGTGTCCCCGAATGTCACTGAGTGTGCCTGGGTGTCCCCGAATGTCACTGGGTGTCCCTGAGTGTCCCCGAATGTCGCTGAGTGTCCCCGAATGTCACTGAGTGTGCCTGGGTGTGCCTGAGTGTCCCTGAGTGTCCCTGAGTGTGTCCCTGAGTGTGCCTGGGTGTCCCCGAATGTCCCTGAGTGTCCCTGAGTGTCCCTGAATGTCACTGAGTGTCGCCGAGTGTCCCCGAGTGTCCCTGGGTGTCCCTGTGTGTCCCCGAGTGGCCCTGAGTGTCCCCGAATGTCCCTGGGTGTCCCTGGGTGTCCCCTGGGTGTCACTGAGTGTCCCCGAATGTCCCTGAGTGTGCCCGGGTGTCACTGGGTGTCCCTGTGTGTCCCCGAATGTCCCTGAGTGTCCCTGGGTGTCCCCTGGGTGTCACTGAGTGTGCCTGGGTGTGCCTGGGTGTGCCCGAGTGTCACTGAGTGTCCCTGGGTGTCACTGAGTGTGCCTGGGTGTGCCTGGGTGTCACTGAGTGTGCCTGGGTGTGCCTGAGTGTGCCTGGGTGTCCCCAAATGTCACTGGGTGTCCCTGAGTGTCCCCGAATGTCACTGAGTGTCCCCTGGGTGTCCCCGGGTATCACTGAGTGTGCTTGGGTGTTCCCTGGGTGTGCCTGGGTGTGCCTGGGTGTCGCTGAGTGTGCCCGAGTGTCACTGAGTGTGCCTGAGTGTCCCCGAATGTCCCTGAGTGTCGCCGAGTGTCCCTGAGTGTCCCTGGGTGTCCCCGAGTGGCCCTGAGTGTCCCCCCGGGTCCCCTTTGGGTGGGGGGCATTGGGGGTCCCTGAGTGTCCCCTGAGTGTCCCTGGGTGTCCCTGAGTGTCCCTGAGTGTCCCCTGTGAGCCCCCAAAACACCTGAGTGGGGGTCCCTGAGTGTCCTTGGGGGTGGGTGACACGCAGGGTGTCCCCAGTGTCCCCTGTGGGTGGGGGTCCCAGGGTGTCCCCAGTGTCCCCTGAGTGTGGGGGTCCCAGGGTGTCCCTGGTGTCCCCTGTGGGTGGGGGTCCCAGAGTGTCCCCAGTGTCCCCTGTGGGTGACACCCAGGGTGTCCCCAGTGTCCCCTGTGGGTGGGTGACACCCAGGGTGTCCCCAGTGTCCCCTGTGGGTGGGGGCGGTGTCCTGACCCGTGTCCCCTCCCCAGTACGTGCTGGACTGTGACAAGGTCCCAGTGTCCCCTGTGGGTGGGTGACACCCAGGGTGTCCCCAGTGTCCCCTGTGGGTGGGTGACACCCAGGGGGTCCCCAGTGTCCCCTGTGGGTGGGTGACGCCCAGGGTGTCCCCAGTGTCCCCTGAGTGTGTGGGGGCGGTGTCCTGACCCGTGTCCCCCCCCCAGTACGTGCTGGACTGTGACAAGGTCCCGTCCCTGCCCAACGTCACCTTCGTGCTGGCCGGGAAGGAGTTCACGCTCAGCCCCCAGCACTACGTGCTCCAGGTGGGACCTGTCACCGCTGTCACCTGTGTCACCTGTGTCACCTGTGTGTCACCTGTGTCACCTGTGTCACCCTCTGTGTCACCTGTGTCATCTCTGTGTAACCTCTGTGTCACCTCCGTGTCACCTGTGTCACCTGTGTGTCACCTGTGTGTCACCTGTGTCACCTGTGTGTCACCTGTGTCACCTGTGTCACCCTCTGTGTCACCTGTGTCATCTCTGTGTAACCTCTGTGTCACCTGTGTGTCACCTGTGTCACCTGTGTCACCCTCTGTGTCACCTGTGTCACCTGTGTCACCCTCTGTGTCACCGCTGTCACTGCTGTGTCACTTGTGTGTCACCTGTGTCACCTCTGTGTCACCTCTGTGTCACCCCTGTCACCCCTATGTCAACTCTGTGTCACCTGTGTCACCTGTGTGTCACCTCTGTGTCACCTGTGTCACCTGTGTCACCTCTGTGTCATCTCTGTGTAACCTGTGTGTCACCTCCGTGTCACCTGTGTCATCTCTGTGTCACCTGTGTCACCTGTGTGTCACCTGTGTGTCACCTCCGTGTCACCTGTGTCATCTCTGTGTCACCTGTGTCACCTGTGTCACCTGTGTGTCACCTCCGTGTCACCTGTGTCACCTGTGTGTCACCTGTGTCACCTGTGTCACCCTCTGTGTCACCTGTGTCATCTCTGTGTAACCTCTGTGTCACCTGTGTGTCACCTGTGTCACCTGTGTCACCCTCTGTGTCACCGCTGTCACTGCTGTGTCACCTGTGTCACCTGTGTCACCTGTGTGTCACCTGTGTCACCTGTGTCACCCTCTGTGTCACCGCTGTCACTGCTGTGTCACTTGTGTGTCACCTGTGTCACCTGTGTGTCACCTCTGTGTCACCTGTGTCACCTCTGTGTCACCCCTGTCACCCCTGTGTCACCTGTGTCATCTCTGTGCAACCTCTGTGTCACCTGTGTCACCTGTGTCACCCTCTGTGTCACCGCTGTCACTGCTGTGTCACCTGTGGGTCACCTGTGGGTCACCTGTGTGTCACCTGTGTGTCACCTGTGTCACCTGTGTGTCACCTCTGTGTCACCCCTGTCACCCCTATGTCAACTCTGTGTCACCTGTGTCACCTGTGTGTCATCTCTGTGTCACCTGTGTCACCTGTGTGTCACCTGTGTCACCCTCTGTGTCACCTCTGTGACACCCCTGTCACCCTCCATGTCACCCTGTGTGTCACCCCTGTCACCTCTGTGTAACCTCTGTGTCACCTGTGTCACCTGTGTGTCACCTCTATGTCACCCCGGTCACCTGTGTCACCTGTGTCACCTCTGTGTCGCCTCTGTGTCACCTGTGTCACCTGTGTGTCACCTCTATGTCACCTCTGTGTCACCCCTGTCCCATTTTCCCTCCAAGTCCCCCTGAGTCCCCCCCGTCCTGGATGTCCCCACCTCCGTCCCCACCCCTGTCCCCAAGACCCCCTTCCTGTCCCCATCCCTGTCCCCGTCTTTTGTCCCCTTGTCCTCATGTCCCTGTCCCCACATCCCCATCCCTACCTTCATCCCTGTCCCCATGTCCCCATGTCCCTGATGTCCCCATCCCCAGCTCCCCACCCTCCTCCTTGTCCCCATCCTTGTCCCCATGTCCCCAAGTCCGCCTGTCCCTCATGTCCCCATTCCCATGTCCCCACCCTCCTCCTTGTCCCCCTGTCCCCAGGTTTGTCCCCAATTTCCCAACTTTGTCCCCATGTCCCCACGTCCCCCTGTCCCTCATGTCCCCGCCCCCCTCCTTGTCCCCTTGTCACCCCCTCATGCTGTCCCCATGTCCCCAAATCCCCCTGTCCCTCATGTCCCCAATTCCATGTCCCCACCCCCCTCCTTGTCCCCTTGTCACCCCCTCACGCCGTCCCCATGTCCCCAAATCCCTCTGTCCCTCATGTCCCCACCCTTCTCCTTGTCACCCCCTCACGCCGTCCCCATGTCCCCACGTCCCCCTGTCCCTCATGTCCCCACGCCCCTCCTTGTCCCCTTGTCACCCCCCTCACACCGTCCCCATGTCCCCAAATCCCTCTGTCCCTCATGTCCCCACCCCCCTCCTTGTCCCCTTGTCACCCTCTCATGCTGTCCCCATGTCCCCAAATCCCTCTGTCCCTCATGTCCCCATCCCCAGCTCCCCGCCCTTGTCACCCCTTGTCACCCGTGGTGTCCCTGTCCCCGCAGGTGTCCCCGCAGGTGTCCCCCACATGTGTCACCCTGTGCCGTGTCCCTGTCCCCGCAGGTGTCCCTGCAGGTGTCCCCCACATGTGTCACCCGTGGTGTCCCTGTCCCCGCAGGTGTCCCCCACGTGCATCAGCGGTTTCATGGCCCTGGATGTCACATGTGTCACCCGTGGTGTCCCTGTCCCCGCAGGTGTCCCCGCAGGTGTCCCCCACATGTGTCACCCATGGTGTCCCTGTCCCCGCAGATGTCCCCCACGTGCGTCAGCGGTTTCATGGCCCTGGATGTCACATGTGTCACCCGTGGTGTCCCTGTCCCCGCAGATGTCCCCCACGTGCGTCAGCGGTTTCATGGCCCTGGATGTCACATGTGTCACCCTGTGCCGTGTCCCTGGCCCCGCAGGTGTCCCCCACGTGCGTCAGCGGTTTCATGGCCCTGGATGTCACGTGTGTCACCCTGTGCCGTGTCCCTGTCCCCGCAGGTGTCCCAGTGGGGGTCCCCCACGTGCATCAGCGGTTTCATGGCCCTGGATGTCACATGTGTCACCCTGTGCCGTGTCCCTGTCCCCGCAGGTGTCCCCGCAGGTGTCCCCCACATGTGTCACCCTGTGCTGTGTCCCTGTCCCCGCAGGTGTCCCTGCGGGTGTCCCCCACATGTGTCACCCTGTCCCCGCAGGTGTCCCAGTGGGGGTCCCCCACGTGCGTCAGCGGTTTCATGGCCCTGGATGTCACGTGTGTCACCCTGTGCCGTGTCCCTGTCCCCGCAGGTGTCCCAGTGGGGGTCCCCCACGTGCGTCAGCGGTTTCATGGCCCTGGATGTCCCCCCTCCCTCGGGACCCCTCTGGATCCTCGGGGACGTTTTCCTGGCCCGCTACTACTCCGTGTTCGACCGCGACCGCGACCGCGTGGGGCTGGCACCCAGCAAGTGACACCTGGGGACGCCTTGGGGACACCCAGACACCTGGGACCACCCTCGGACCACCCTCGGACCACCCTGGGAGCTCCTCTGGATGATTGGGACGCCCTGGGGACACCTTGGAACCGCCCTGGGGACACCTGGGGACACCTCGGGATGATTGGGAGACCCTGGGGACGCCTTGGGGACACCCTGGGGATACCCTGGGGACACCCTGGGAGCTCCTCGGGATGACTGGGACACCCTGGGAACACCTTGGAACCACCCTGGGGACACCTGGGGACACCTTGGGATGATTGGGACACCCTGGGAACACCTTGGGGACACCCTGGGGACACCTGGGACCACCCTCGGACCACCCTGGGAGCTCCTCGGGATGACTGGGACACCCTGGGGACACCTTGGAACCGCCCTGGGGACACCTGGGGACACCTCGGGATGATTGGGAGACCCTGGGAACACCTTGGGGACACCCTGGGGACACCTGGGGACACCTCGGGATGATTGGGACACCCTGGGGACGCCTTGGGGACACCCTGGGGACAGCTGGGGACACCTCGGGATGATTGGGACACCCTGGGGACGCCTTGGGGACACCCTGGGGATACCCTGGGGACACCCTGGGAGCTCCTCTGGATGATTGGGACGCCCTGGGGACACCTTGGAACCGCCCTGGGGACACCTGGGGACACCTCGGGATGATTGGGGACACCTGGGACACAATGGGGACACCTCGGGATCCTTGGGGACACCTCGGGACCCCTCTGGATCCTCGGGGACGTTTTCCTGGCCCGTTACTGCTCCGTGTTGGACCGCGACCGCGTGGGGCTGGCACCCAGCAAGTGACACCTGGGGACACCTGGGGACACCCTGGGGACACCCTGGGGACCACCCTGGGGACCACCTGGGACACTCTGGGGACACCTCGGGATGATTTGGGACACCTTGGGGACACCTCAGGATGATTGGGGACACCCTGGGGACCACCTGGGACACTCTGGGGACACCTCAGGATGATTGGGGACACCCTGGGGACACCTGGGACACCCTGGGGACACCTCGGGATGATTGGGGACACCCTGGGGACACCCTGGGGACACCTCTGGATGGTTGGGGACACCCTGGGGACCCCCTGGATGTCACCGCAGGGTCACCTGGGTCCCCCCTGGATGTCGGGGTCCCCTCTGGGGGGTGTCCAATAAAGCTGCTGGTTTGGGGGCTCCTGGTCCTGGTGGTTCCCTGGGGGGGACCCCAAGTGACAGTGACACCCCCTGCCCACCCAGTACCCCCCCCACAATTTCCCCCCATTGATGGGCGGGGCATGGGGGAGGCGGAGCTTCCTTAAATGGAGGGGTGGGTCTCTATTATGGGCGGGGCTTTGTGAAGTGGGTGTGGCCTCATCTCGCGGTGGGCGTGGCTTTCTCTCAGGGCAGACTTCACCGCGTGGGTGGGCGTGACCGCACCTCAGAATGGGCGTGTCTTCACCTCACGGTGGGCGTGGTTTCCATAAATAGTTGCTTCCCCCCTCAGAGTGGTCCTGTCCTCGCCTCACGGTGGGCGTGTCCTCCCTCAGTGTGGGCGTGGTCTCCACAAAGGCGGGCATTTTCCCCTCACGGTGGGCGTGTCCTCCCTCCGTGTGGGCGTGCCCTCCCCTCAATGTGGGCGTGGTTTCCACAAAGGCGGGCATTTTCCCCTCACGGTGGGCGTGTCCTCCCCTCATGGCGTGTGTACCCTCCCCTTAGTATGGGCGTGGTTTCCATAAAGGCGGGCTTTCCTCCTCACGGTGGGCGTGTCCTCCCCTCAGAGTGGGCGTGGTCTTCCCTCAGTGTGGGCGTGCTCTCCCCTCACGGCGGGCGTGGCCTCCATAAAGGCGGGCTTTCCCCCTCACGGTGGGCGTGCCCTCCCCTCAGAGTGGGCGTGCCCTCCCCTCACGGTGTGGGCGCGTCCCCGCCGCGCCTGCGCCCCCCGCGCCCTCCCCGCCGCGCCGGGATGCGGCACCCGCCGTCCCCTCTCCCTCCCCTCGCCCCCTCCTCCTATCGCGACTCTCGCCCCCTCCTCCCGTCGCGACTCTCGCCATGGGCTGGCAAGCCGAGCGCGACAAAGTGGTGATCAACGTCGGCGGCGTCCGCCATGAGACCTACCGCAGCACCCTGCAGACGCTGCCCGGCACCCGCCTGGCCGGCCTGGCCGAACCGGGCGCCGCCGCCCGCTTCGATTACGATGCCGGCAACGGCGAATTCTTCTTCGACCGCCACCCCGCCGTGTTCGCCTACGTGCTCAACTACTACCGCACCGGCAAGCTGCACTGCCCGGCCGACGTGTGCGGGCCGCTCTTCGAGGAGGAGCTCGCCTTCTGGGGCATCGACGAGACGGACGTGGAGGCTTGCTGCTGGATGAATTACCGGCAGCACCGCGACGCCGAGGAGGCCCTGGACAGCTTCGAGAGCCCCGAGGGGCCCGGCCCGCCCGAACCGGCCGAGCCCAAGCGGCTGTGCCTGGAGGAGGGCCGGCAGGCCAGCTGGTGGCGGCGGTGGCGGCCCAAGCTCTGGGCGCTCTTCGAGGATCCCTACTCGTCCAGGATGGCCAGGGTGAGGCTTTGAGGGGGGTTTAGAGGGGGTCTGAGGGGAATTAGGGGGTTTAGAGGGGATTTAGAGGGGTTTAGGGGGGGTGTGAGGGGGGTTAGGGGTTTCTGAGGGAGTTTAGAGTGGCCCTGAAAGGGTCTTGGGGGCTTTAAGAGGGCTCTGAAGGGGTTTAGGGCGGCTCTGAGGGGGTTCAGAGGCGTTTAGTGCAGCCCTGAAAGGATCTTGGGGGCTTTAAGGGGGCTCTAGAGAGGTTTAGGGCGGCTCTGAAGGGGTTTAGGGCGTTTCTGAGGGGATTTAGAGGGGTTTAATGCAGCCCTGAAGGGATCTTGGGGGCTTTAAGGGGGCTCTAGAGAGGTTTAGGGCAGCTCTGAAGGGGTTTAGGGCATTTCTGAGGGGGTTTAGAGGCATTTAGTGCAGCCCTGAAGAGGTCTTGGGGGCTTTAAGGGGGCTCTAGAGGAGTTTAGGGCATTTCTGAAGGGGTTTGGGGGGCTTTAGAGGGGTTTAGGGTGGCTCTGAAGGGCTCTTGGGGGCTGTGGAGGGGCTTAAGGGGGCTCTAGAGGGGTTTAGGGCATTTCTGAGGGGGTTTGGGGGAGCTTTAGAGGCGTTTAGAGCAGTCCTGAGGGGGTTTAGAGGGGTTTAGGGCATCTCTGAAGGAGTCTTAGGGGTTCTAGAGAGGTTTAGAGCATTTCTGAGCGGGTTTAGAGGGGTTTGGGGCATTTCTGAGAGGGTTTGGGGGTCTTTAGAGGGATTTAGAGCAGCTCTGAAGGGGTTTGGGGCATTTCTGAGGGGGTTTGGGGGTCTTTAGAGGGATTTAGAGCAGCTCTGAAGGGGTTTGGGGCATTTCTGAGGGGGTTTGGGGGGCTCTAGAGGGGTTTAGAGCAGCTCTGAAGGGGTTTAGGGCATTTCTGAGGGGTCTTGGGGGCTCTAGAAGGGTTTAGAGCAGCTCTGAAGGGGTTTAGGGCATTTCTGAGGGGGTTTGGGGGTCTTTAGAGGGATTTAGAGCACCTCTGAAGGGGTTTAGGACATTTTTGAAGGGTCTTGGGGGCTCTAGAGGGATTTAGAGCAGCTCTGAAGGGGTTTAGGGCATTTCTGAGGGGGCCCTGAGGGGTTATGAAGGAGTTTCGGGTATTTTAGAGGGTTTTAGGGCATCTCTGAGGGGGTCTTGAGGGACTGTGAGGGGACCTTTGTGGGCTGTGAGGGGTTTAGAGACATTCTGAAGGGGTTTAGAGCATCTCCGGAGGAGTCCTGAGGCGCTGTGAGGGGGTTTAGAGGCACTCCAGAGGGGTTTAAGGCACTTCTGAGAGGATTTGGGGGTGCTCCGAAGAGGTTTAGGGAGGTTGGGGGAGCTCCAGAGGAGTTTGGGGCATCCCTGAGCGGAATTTGGGGGGCTGTGAGAGGATTTGGGGGTGTCTGAAGGGGTTTGGGGCATCTCTGATGTTTTTCTGAGGGGATGTGAGGGTGTTTAAAGGCGACTGACGACTTTTAGGGGGGCCCTGAGGGGAATTTGGGGGGCTGTGAGAGGATTTGGGGGTGTCTGAGGGGGTTTGGGGCATCTCTGAGGGGATTTAGGGGGTTTTATATCACTGTGAGAGGGGCCGGGGGGCTCTGAGGGGAGACGCGAGGGGTCTGAGGGGGGGTTAGGACAGTTAGAGGGCTTTAGGAGGAATTTTAAGGGAATTAAAAGCGAATTCCGAGGGATTTTGTGCATCTCTGAAGGGTTTTAGGAGGGACGTGAGGGGTTTAGGGCATCTCCGAGAGGGTTAGGGGCGCTCTGAGGTGATTTTGGGGGGCGAAATGTGAATTCAAGGGGGGCTCTGAGAGGAGTTTGGGGCATCTCTGAGGGGGTTCAGGGGGGTCCTGAGGTGGTTTAGGACGTTCCAGAGGGGAGTTAAGGACGTCCCTGAGGGACTTTTGGGGGTGTTAAAGTGATTTTGAGGGCGCACAGGGGTCTCTGACGGGGTTTGGGGGGGGGGGATGTGAGGGGATTAAAGGGGTCTGCAGGGGGGGTTTGGGGCATTTCGAGGGGGTTTAGGGGATTTTGTGGGTCTGCAACGGGAATCTCTCAGGTTTTGGGGGGGTTCTGAGGGGGTTTAGGGCATTTTGAGGGGGTTTAGGGGATTTTGTGGGTTTGCAATGGGAATCTCTCAGGTTTTGGGGGGGTTCTGAGGGGGTTTGGGGCATTTCGAGGGGGGTTAGGGGGTGTTTGAGGGGATTAAGACACTTCCCAAGAGGTTTAGGGGGTCTAGGGGCGCTCTGACGGGGTCTAGGGGGGCTCTGAAGGGATTTAGGGGGGCTCTGAGAGGGGTTAGGACATCTCTGAGGGGGATTTGGGGGGTCTGAGGGGGATTTGGGGGGTCTGTGAGGGTTTTAAGGGATCTTTGAGGGGATTTAGGGGCTCTGGGGGGGTTTGAGTGCCGTCTGAGGGGGTTTAGGGGCGCTGGGAGGGGTTTAGAGGAGCTCTGGGTGCGTTTTGGGGGTGTCTGAGGGGTTTTAGGGCATTTTGAGGGGGTTCAGGGGGTCTTGAGGGGGTTTAGGGGTGTCTGAAGGGGTTTGGGGGGTCTGTGAGGAGGTTTAGGGGTCTCTGAGGAGGTTTTGGGGTCTTTGAGTGGGTTTTGGGGTCTGTGGGGGAATTTGGGGTCTCTGAGTGGGGTTTTGGGGTCTCTGAGTCGGTTTGGGGGTCTGTGAGGAGGTTTGGGGGTCTCTGAGTGGGTTTTTGGCGGGTCTCTGAGGAGATTTGGGGGTGTCTGAGGAGTTTTGGGGGTCTCTGAGTGGGTTTTGGGGTCTCTGAGGAGATTTGGGGGTCTCTGAGGAGTTTTGGGGTCTGTGGGGGAATTTGGGGTCTCTGAGTGGGTTTTGGGGTCTGTGGGGGAATTTGGGGTCTCTGAGTGGGTTTGGGGGGGTTTTGAGGAGCTTTGGGGTCCATGAGGGAACTCAGGGGTCTCCTGAGGATGTTTAGGAGGATCGGGGGGGGTTTTGAGGGTCTCTGAGCTGATTTTGGGGGGGCTTTGAATGCATTTGTGGAGTCTCTGAGTTGCCGGGGGGGGGGGCTCAGCAACACCACAGAAATATTTTTTGGGGGGGTGGCTTTGAGGGGACACTGGGGACCCTGAGGGGACTTTGGGGGTGGCTTTGAGGGGACCCTGAGGGGACTTTGAGGGGTGGCTTTGAGGGGACACCGAGGGGACTTTGGGGGTGGCTTTGAGGGGACCCTGAGGGGACTTTGGGGGGTGGCTTTGAGGGGACCCTGAGGGGACTTTGAGGGGTGGCTTTGAGGGGACACTGGGGACCCTGAGGGGACTTTGGGGGTGGCTTTGAGGGGACACTGAGGGGACGCTGTGGGGACTTTGGGGGTGGCTTTGAGGGAACACTGCGGGGACTTTGGGGGTGGCTTTGAGGGGACACCGAGGGGACTTTGGGGGTGGCTTTGAGGGGACACCGAGGGGACTTTGGGGGTGGCTTTGAGGGGACACTGAGGGGACGCTGTGGGGACTTTGGGGGTGGCTTTGAGGGGACACTGGGGACACTGCGGGGGGGGGGGGGTTGGGGGACACGGCATTGGGGGTGATGGGAGGACACGAGGACGCCATGGGGGGGATGATGGGATGGGGGGGGGAGCCCGATTTTCTCTGCATGCCCCCCAATGTCCCCAACGCCCCCTGCGGTGTCCCCGGTGTCCCCGCAGCCGCTGGCCCCGATCCTGCCGCAGCGGGGCCGGGACCGCACTGCGGTGCCCCCCCCCCCCGGCCTGTCCTACATCCCCCCCTCCGTGTCCCCCCCGTGTGTGGCCTAAATCGCCCCCCCCCCCTTGGCCTAGATCCCATCCCCCCCCGCTGTCCCCTGTGTCCCCCCCAAGTGTCCCCAACCCCCCCAGCCTGGCCTAGATCCCCCCCCCGCTGTCCCCTGTGTCCCCCCGCGATGTCCCCAAATATCCTCCCCCCCCCCCCCCGGCATGGCCTAAATATTGTCCTGCCCCCCCCACCCCTTTTGTGTCCCCAAACCCCCCTGTGTCCCCAACCCTCTGTAAGCCCCCCCCAAAATTTCCTCAACCCCCCCGTCCCCTGTGTCCCCCCCAAAATGTCCCCAAGCCCCCTCCCGTCCCGTGTGTCCCCCGCATGTCCCCAAATATCCTCCCCCCCCCGCATGGCCTGCAACATTGTCCTGCCCCCCCCTTCGTGTCCCCAAACCCCCCCTGTCCCCTGTGTCCCCCCCAAAATGTTCCCGAACCCCCCCTGTGCCCCCCCCAAAATGTCCCCAACCCCCCCTGTCCCATGTTCCCCCCCCCAAAATGTCCCCAAATCTCTGTAACCCCCCCAAAATGTCCCCAACCCCCCGTCCCCCATGTCCCCCCCAAAGTGCCCGCCCCCCATGTGTCCCCAAACCTGTGTCCCCCCGTGTCCCCCCTCCCTCATTAAATGGGGGGTCAATCTGGGGGTTCAGGGCATTTTTTGGGGGGTGTCAGGGATTTGGGGGGGTCAGAACCCAACTGAGCCCCCCCCAATGAATTTATGGGGGTGTCAGCAATTTGGGGGGGTCAGTCTGGGGGTTCAGGGCATTTTTTTGGGGGGGGTCAGTGATTTGGGGGGATTAGAACTCACCTGAGACCCTCCCCCATGAATATTTGGGGGTGTCAGCGATTTGGGGGGGTCAGAACTCAAACAGAGGAGCCCCTCCATGAATATTTGGGGGTGTCAGTGATTTGAGGGGGTCATTCTGGGGGTTCAGGGCATTTTTGGGGGGGTCAGGGCATTTTTGGGGCATCATTCTGGGGGTTCAGGGCATTTTTGGGGGGGTCAGAACTCAACTGAGCTTCCCCATGAATATTTGGGGGTGTCAGCGATTTGGGGGGGGTCACAACTTGGACATCAATCAATGCTTTGGGTGGGAGGGGGTGTCAGTGATTTGGGGGGGGTCAGAACTCAGCTGAGCCCCTCCCCCATGAATATTTGGGGGTGTCAGTGATTTGGGGGGGGTCAGAACTCAAACAGAGGAGCCCCCCCCTGAATATTTGGGGGTGTCAGTGATTTGGGGGGGGTCAGAACTCAGCTGAGCTCCCCAATGAATATTTGGGGGTGTCAGTGATTTGGGGGGTCAGAACTCAGCTGAGCCCCTCCCCCATGAATATTTGGGGGTGTCAGTGATTTGTGGGGGTCAGAACTCAAACAGAGGAGCCCCCCCATGAATATTTGGGGGTGTCAGTGAATTGGGGTGGTCAGTCTGGGGGTTCAGGGCATTTTTGGGGGGGTCAGAACTCAACTGAGCCCCCCCATGAATATTTGGGGGTGTCAGTGAATTGGGGGGGTCATTCTGGGGGGTCAGGGCATTTTTGGGGCATCATTCTGGGGGTTCAGGGCATTTTTGGGGGGGTCAGAACTCAACTGAGCTTCCCCATGAATATTTGGGGGTGTCAGCGATTTGGGGGGGGTCACAACTTGGACATCAATCAATGCTTTGGGTGGGAGGGGGTGTCAGTGATTTGGGGGGGGTCAGAACTCACCTGAGACCCTCCCCCATGAATATTTGGGGGTGTCAGTGATTTGGGGGGGGTCAGAACTCAGCTGAGACCCTCCCCCATGAATATTTGGGGGTGTCAGTGATTTGGGGGGGGTCAGAACTCAGCTGAGCCCCTCCCCCATGAATATTTGGGGGTGTCAGTGATTTGGGGGTCAGAACTCACCTGAGCCCCTCCCCCATGAATATTTGGGGGTGTCAGTGATTTGGTGGGGGTCAGAACTCAGCTGAGCCCCCCCATGAATATTTGGCGGTGTCAGTGATTTGGGGGGGGTCAGAACTCAGCTGAGCCCCTCCCCCATGAATATTTGGGGGTGTCAGTGATTTGGGGGGGTCAGAACTCAGCTGAGCCCCCATGAATATTTGGGGGTGTCAGTGATTTGGGGGGGGTCACAACTTGAACATCAATCAATGTTTTGGGCGGGAGGGTTGTCACTGATTTTGGGGCGCTCAAAACCCCCAAAACCCCAAAAATTTCCCCTCGCTGCTCACCCATGGGAGCTTTCTGGGGGTCTCCAGTCCCCCTAAACCCCCCAACCCCTCTCCCTGTCACCCCCAGTACGTGGCCTTCGCCTCGCTCTTCTTCATCCTCATCTCCATCACCACCTTCTGCCTGGAGACGCACGAGGCCTTCAACCGCGTCATCAACAAGACGGAGACGGTGACCACGGGCAACGAGACGGGCACGCAGGTGGCCGTGGAGGTGGAGACCGAGCCCTTCCTCACCTACGTCGAGGGGCTCTGCGTGGTCTGGTTCACCTTCGAGTTCCTCATGCGCGTCAGCTTCTGCCCGGACAAGCGCGACTTCATCAAGAGCAGCCTCAACATCATCGACTTCGTGGCCATCTTGCCTTTCTACCTGGAGGTCGGCCTGCGGGGCTTGTCCTCCAAGGCGGCCAAGGACGTGCTGGGCTTCCTGCGCGTCGTGCGCTTCGTGCGCATCCTCAGGATCTTCAAGCTCACGCGCCACTTCGTGGGGCTGCGCGTGCTGGGCCACACGCTGCGCGCCAGCACCAACGAGTTCCTGCTCCTCGTCATCTTCCTCGCCCTCGGCGTGCTCATCTTCGCCACCATGATCTACTACGCCGAGAGCATCGGCGCCGACCCCGACGACGTCACCGGCTCGCGCCACACCTACTTCAAGAACATCCCCATCGGCTTCTGGTGGGCCGTGGTGACCATGACCACGCTGGGCTACGGCGACATGTACCCCATGACGTGGTCGGGCATGCTGGTGGGCGCCCTGTGCGCGCTGGCCGGCGTGCTCACCATCGCCATGCCCGTGCCCGTCATCGTCAACAACTTCCGCATGTACTACTCGCTGGCCATGGCCAAGCAGAAGCTGCCCAAGAAGAAGAACAAACACATCCCCAGGCCGCCCCAGCCCGGTTCGCCCGGCTACGGCTCGCCGGGCTCGGGCCCCAACGCCGCCGGGAGCCCTCGGCGCCGGGCGCCGCCTGTCCCCTGGCCCAGGAGGAGGTGGTGGAGATCAACCGCCGGTAGCGGCGCCCAAAAATGGGGGTGTTAGGGGGTGGTTTGGGGGTGTTAGGGGGTGGTTTGGTGGGGTTGGTGGGGTTTGGGGGTGGATTGGTGGGGTTTGGGGTGGGGTTGGAGGGGTTGGTGGGGTTTGGTGGGGTTTGGGGTGGGTTTGGGGGTGTTAGGGGGTGGTTTGGTGGGGTTGGTGGGGTTGGGGGTGGATTGGGGGTTTGGGGTGGGGTTGGTGGGGTTTGGTGGGGTTTGGGGTGGGTTTGGGGGTGTTAGGGGGTGGGTTTGGGGTGGGGTTTGGTGGGGTTTGGGGTGGGTTTGGGGGTGTTTGGGGTGGGGTTGGAGGGGTTGGTGGGGTTTGGTGGGGTTTGGGGTGGGTTTGGGGGTGTTAGGGGTGGTTTGGTGGGGTTGGTGGGGTTTGGGGGTGGATTGGGGGGTTTGGGGTGGGGTTGGTGGGGTTTGGGGGTGGATTGGGGGTGGTTTGGTGGGGTTGGTGGGGTTTGGGGGTGGATTGGGGGTTTGGGGTGGGGTTGGTGGGGTTTGGAGTGGGTTTGGTGGGGTTTGGTGGGGTTTGGGGTGGGTTTGGGGGTGTTTGGGGTGGGGTTGGAGGGGTTGGTGGGGGTTTGGTGGGGTTTGGGGGTGGATTGGGGGGTTTGGGGGTAGGTTTGGGGAGGTTTGGGGGTGTTAGAGAGTGGTTTGGGGTGGGTTGGGGTTTGGGGTGGGGTTGGTGGGGTTTGGGGGTGTTGGGGGGGGTTGGGGTGGGTTTGGGGGTTGGGGTGGGTTTGGGTGGGTTTGGTGGGGTTTGGGGTGGGGTTGGTGGGGTTTGGGGTGGGGCTGGCGGGGGTTTGGGGTGGGTTTGGGGGTGTTAGGGGGTGGTTTGGTGGGGTTGGTGGTGTTTGGGGTGGGGTTGGAGGGGTTGGTGGGGTTTGGTGGGGTTTGGGGTGGGTTTGGGGGTGTTGGGGGTGGTTTGGTGGGGTTGGTGGGGTTTGGGGGGGGATTGGGGGGGTTTGGGGTGGGGTTGGTGGGGTTTGGAGTGGGTTTGGGGGTGTTAGGGGTGGTTTGGTGGGGTTGGTGGGGTTTGGGGGTGGTTTGGGGTGGGTTTCGTTGGGTTTGGGGTGGGTTTGGGGTGGGGTTTGTGGGGTTTGGGGTGGGGTTGGTGGGGTTTAGGGTGGGTTTGGGGGTGTTAGGGGGTGGTTTGGTGGGGTTGGTGGGGTTTGGGGGGTGGATTGGGGGGGTTTGGGGTGGGGTTGGTGGGGTTTGGAGTGGGTTTGGTGGGGTTTGGTGGGGTTTGGGGTGGGTTTGGGGGTGTTTGGGGTGGGGTTGGAGGGGTTGGTGGGGTTTGGGGTGGGTTTGGGGGTGTTAGGGGGTGGTTTGGTGGGGTTGGTGGGGTTTGGGGTGGGGTTGGTGGGGTTTGGGGGTGGGGCTGGCGGGGTTTGGGATGGTTTGGGGTGGGTTTGGGGTGGGTTTGGGCGGATTTAGGGGGTCTTGGTAGGGTTTGGGGGGAGCTGGCAGTGTTTGAAGGGGTTTGGGGAGGTTTGGGGTGGGTTTAGTGGGGTTTGGGGGGGCTTGGTAGAGTTTGGAGGGGGTTTGGGGGAGGTTGGTGGGGTTTGGGGTGAGTTTGGGTGGGTTTGGGCGGTTTAGGGGGTGTGGTAGAGTTTGGAGGGGTTTGGGGTGGTTTTAGAGGGGTTTAGGGTGGAATTAGTGGGTTTTAGGGGGTCTTGGTAGAGCTTGGACTGGTTTGGGGGACATTTGAGGGCCTTCTGGAGGGAATTTAGTGGATTTTAGGGGTTTTTGGTGGAGTTTGGGGGGGTTTGGTGGGGTTTTAAGGGGTTTTGGGGAGTTTGAAAGGAAATTCAGTGAATTTTGGGGGACTTGTGGGGGATTTGGTGAATTTTGTGGGGTATCAGTGGATTTTGGAGATGTTTGGGACAGACTTTTTGGGATTTTAGGTGGTTGTGGTGTAATCTGAAGGGGTTTGGGGAAGTTCAGTGAATTTTGGGGGGAGTTTGAAGGGGGATTTTGGTGGCTTTTGGGCTTATTGAGGCAGTTTTGGGGTTCCCATCCCCATTTCGGGGTTCCCACCCCAGTTTCGGGGTTCCCACCCCAATCCCGTGTCCCCCCATCCCAATTTCGGGGTTCCCATCCCAATTTCGGGGTTCCCACCCTAATCCCGTGTCCCCCCATTACAGAATCCCGTCCCAGTTTCGGGGTCCCGCACCCCAATGCCGTGTCCCCCCATCCCAGTTTCGGGGTCCTCCCCCAACCCCGTGTCCCCCCCATGTTGCAGAGTCACGGCCCAACAGGGGGTCCCCACCCCAATTTCGGGGTCCCCACCCCAATTTCGGGGTTCCCATCTCCATTTCGGGGTTCCCACCCCAATTCCATGTTCCCCCAGTGTCGTGTCCCCCCGTTGCAGAATTCCATCCCAATTTCGGGGGGGGTTCCCGTCCCAGTTTCGGGGTTCCCCCCCAACCCCGTGTCCCCCCCGTTGCAGAGTCCCGGCCCAACGGGGGGGTTCCCACCCCAGTTTCGGGGTTCCCCCCAACCCCGTGTCCCCCCCCCATTGCAGAGTCCTGTCCCAGTTTCGGGGTTCCCCCCAACCCCGTGTCCCCCCACCCCAGTTTCGGGGTTCCCCCCAACCCCGTGTCCCCCCACCCCAGTTTCGGGGTCCCCCCCAACCCCGTGTCCCCCCCCACCATGTTGCAGAGTCCCGCCCCAGTTTCGGGGTCCCGCACCCCAACCCCGTGTCCCCCCACCCCAACCCCTTGTCCCCCCACCCCAGTTTCAGGGTTCCCCCCAACCCCGTGTCCCCCCACCCCAGTTTCGGGGTCCCCCCAACCCCGTGTCCCCCCCCCCATTGCAGAGTCCCGCCCCAGTTTCGGGGTCCCCCCCAACCCCGTGTCCCCCCACCCCAGTTTCGGGGTCCCCCCCAACCCCGTGTCCCCCCCCACCATGTTGCAGAGTCCCGTCCCAGTTTCGGGGTCCCGCACCCCAGCCCCGTGTCCCCCCACCCCAGTTTCGGGGTCCCCACCCCAATTCCATGTCCCCCCCCCATTGCAGAGTCCCGCCCCAGTTTCGGGGTCCCCCCCAAACCCGTGTCCCCCCCCCATGTTGCAGAGTCCCGCCCCTAGTTTCAGGGTCCCCCCCAACCCCGTGTCCCCCCCACCCCAACCCCGTGTCCCCCACCCCAGTTTCAGGGTCCCCCCAACCCCGTGTCCCCCACCCCAGTTTCGGGGTTCCCCCCCAACCCCGTGTCCCCCCCCACCATGTTGCAGAGTCCCGTCCCAGTTTCGGGGTCCCGCACCCCAACCCCGTGTACCCCACCCCAGTTTCAGGGTCCCCCCCAACCCCGTGTCCCCCCACCCCAGTTTCGGGGTCCTGCACCCCAACCCCGTGTCCCCCCCAACCCCGTGTCCCCCCACCCCAGTTTCGGGGTCCCCCACCCCAATTCCGTGTCCCCCCATTGCAGAGTCCCGCCCCAGTTTCGGGGTCCCCCCCAACCCCGTGTCCCCCCACCATGTTGCAGAGTCCCGCCCCAGTTTCGGGGTCCCCCCCAACCCCGTGTCCCCCCACCCCAACCCCGTGTCCCCCCACCCCAGTTTCAGGGTCCCCCCCAACCCCGTGTCCCCCACCCCAGTTTCGGGGTCCCCCCAACCCCGTGTCCCCCCCCCATTGCAGAGTCCTGTCCCAGTTTCGGGGTTCCCCCCAACCCCGTGTCCCCCCACCCCAGTTTCGGGGTCCCCCCCAACCCCGTGTCCCCCCCGTTGCAGAGTCCCGGCCGAACGGCGAGGCGGGCCGCGCGGCGCTGGCGCAGGAGGATTGCCCCCCCATCGACCAGCCCCTGTCCCCCGAGGAGCGCGGCGCGGGCGGCGCCCCCCAGAGCGCGCCCGGGGGCGGCCGCGAGCGCTGCGGCCGGGACCGAGCGTGCTTCCTGCTGGGGCCCGACTACGCGCCGCCCCCCGAGGGACCCCTGCGCAAAGGTGGGTCAGGGGGACCCCAAAAACACCCCCAGGTACCCCAAAAACACCCCCGGGTATCTCAAACCCCTCCCGGGTACCCCTGCGCAAAGGTGGGTCAGGGGAGACCCCAAAAACACCCCCAGGTACCCCAAAAACACCCCCGAGGTACCCCAAAACACCCCCGGGTACCCCTGCGCAAAGGTGGGTCAGGGGAGACCCCAAAAACAGCCCCCGGTACCCCAAAAACAGCCCCGGGTATGTCAAACCCCCCCCGAGGTACCCCTGCGCAAAGGTGGGTCAGGGGAGACCCCAAAAACAGCCCTGGGTACCCCAAAAACACCCCCGAGGTACCCCAACCCCCCGAGGGACCCCTGCGCAAAGGTGGGTCAGGGGGACCCCAAAAACACCCCCAGGTACCCCAAAAACACCCCCGAGGTACCCCAAAACACCCCCGAGGTACCCCTGCGCAAAGGTGGGTCAGGGGAGACCCCAAAAACAGCCCCCGGTACCCCAAAAACAGCCCCGGGTATCTCAAACACCCCCGAGGGACCCCTGCGCAAAGGTGGGTCAGGGGAGACCCCAAAAACAGCCCTGGTACCCCAAAAACACCCCCGGGTACCCCTGCGCAAAGGTCGGTCGGGGGACCCCAAAAACAGCCATCGGTACCCCAAAAACAGCCCCGGGTACCCCAAAAACAGACATCGGTACCCCAAACCCCTCCCCGGTACCCCTGCGCAAACGTGGGTCAGGGGGACCCCAAAAACAGCCCCCGGTACCCCAAAACACCCCCGGGTACCCCTGCGCAAAGGTGGGTGAGGGGAGACCTCTGGGGACCGCAAAAACAGCCCTGGGTATCCCAAACCCCTCCCGGATACCCCAAAAATCCCCCCCGGGCACCCCCAAATTCTGGGGGTACCAATTTTGCCCACCCCCGGGTACTCCCATATTTTTGGAGTCCCCAAACCTCCCTCCCATGTCACCCCAATACCCCCATGGGGGGGTCCCCAAATCCTCCCTCCCCCCTTCCTGCATGTGCCAGTCTGGGACCCCCCAAACTGGTCCAAACTGGGGGGGTGGAGCTTGCACAGCCCCCCCAAACTGGGCCAAACTGGGGGGGCGGAGCTTGCACAGCCCCCCCAGACTGGGAGAACTGGGGGGGCGGAGCTTGCACAGCCCCCCCAAACTGGGAGAACTGGGGGGGCGGAGCTTGCACAGCCCCCCCAAACTGGGCCAAACTGAGGGGGCGGAGCTTGCACAGCCCCCCCAAACTGGGAGAACTGGGGGGGCAGAGCTTGCACAGCGCCCCCAAACTGGGCGAACTGGGGGGGCGGAGCTTGCACAGCCCCCCCAGACTGGGCCGAACTGGTCCAAACTGGGCCAAACTGGGCGAACTGGGGGGGGGCGGAGCTTGCACAGACCCCCCGGCGCTGGGGGGCTCTGGGTGCCCCTTGCACACGCGCGTGCAAGGGGCGGGGCTGGCTGCGGGCTCCGCCCATGCCACGCGGGGCGGGGGAGGTCCCTGTCCCTTTTAGGGGATCCCTGTCCCCTTTAGCGGGGTCCCTGTCCCCATTAGGGGGTCCCTGTCCCCTTTAGGGGGTCCCTGTCCCCATTAGGGGTCCCTGTCCCCTTAGAGGGTCCCTGTCCCCATTAGGGGTGTCCCTGTCCCCTTAGAGGGTCCCTGTCCCCATTAGGGGTCCCTGTCCCCTTAGAGGGTCCCTGTCCCCATTAGGGGTGTCCCTGTCCCCTTTAGGGGGTCCCTGTCCCCTTTAGGGGGTCCCTGTCCCCATAGAGGGTCCCTGTCCCCTTAGAGGGTCCCTGTCCCCATTAGGGGGTCCCTGTCCCCTTTAGGGGGTCCCTGTCCCCATTAGGGGTCCCTGTCCCCTTTAGGGGGTCCTTGTCCCCTTTAGGGGGTCCCTGTCCCCATTAGGGGTGTCCCTGTCCCCATAGAGGGTCCCTGTCCCCATTAGGGGTCCCTGTCCCCATTAGGGGTGTCCCTGTCCCCTTTAGGGGGTCCCTGTCCCCATTAGGGGGGTCCCTCCCGGGGTGACCCCTCCCCTCTCCCCTTCTGTCCCCAGCGCTCGTCACCGCCTGAGACCCCCGACGTTGCCGCAGGTCAGCCGGGAGGGGGCGCCCTCACCCTGGCCACGCCCCCCCGCGCATAACCCCGCCTCCTTTTATGGGTCTGGTCCCGCCCACTTCGCACCGCTGCGCATGCGCAATCCCCGCCCCCCCCCCGCCCGCACCGCGGCGCTGCTTCACCGGGGGATGGGGGAGGGGCGGCAGCTGGGACCCCCCCCAAAAATACCCGGGAACCCCAAAAATGCCTGGGGACCCCAAAAATCACAATTGGAACCCCAAAAATCACAATTGGGAACCCCAAAAACCACACCTGAGGACCCTAAAAACACCTGGGGAGCCTCCCGGGCTTTTTTGGGGTGCACCCACCCCTCAGCCTCCTCAGTTCCCCCCCGTGCGGTCCCCAAATTTTGGGGAGGGGGCCCCAAATCCTGGGGAGGGGGGAACCCCACATTTGCAGGAGGGTCCTCAACTGGAGGGGCTCCCCCACCCCAATAATGGGGTCCCCCATTTTTGGGGGCGTCCCAAATCTTTGGGGGTCCCAAACTTTTGGGAGGGGTCCCCATTTCCTGGGTGGGAGGGGTCCCAATTCTTGGGGGGGGGAGGTCCCCAATTTTCTGGGGTGGAGTGGGGGGGTCCCAAATTTTTGGAGGGGGTGGGGTCCCACATCCCATTTTTGTGAGGGGGGGGGTTTCCCAATTTGGGGGGGTTTGGTAAATGAAAAGCGTGGGGGGGAGGGGCTGAGGGAGTTTTGGGGGGGGTTTTTTTTGGGGTACTGACCCCCCAATTTTTTTTGTCTCCCAAGGCTACGAGAAGTCGCGGAGCCTCAACAGCATCACGGGGGTGCGGGTGGCCCCCGCCGCCCCCCCTTCAGCTCCCCCAGCCCCCCCCGGCGCCCCCGCTCCCCAATCCCCTCCATCCTCTGAGGGGGGGCGGGGCAGCCCCTCCCCCCACCCCGCACCCCCTTTTCCTGCCTTCCCCCTTCCCCCCAAAAAATGGGGAAAAAAACTCATCAGTGGCAATGGGGGGAGGGGGCACCCCGGCATGGAGGGGGGGGGTGATTTTGGGGACACCCCACCCCCCCCACTCCCCTAAAAAGGAGGGGTGCCCCCCTAAGAGACTGTGAAAGGGGGTGACGAGGGGAGCCCCCCGCCCCGGTGTCACCCCAAAGGCTGCACTGCACTTTCTGGACTGGGTGTCCCCCGTCCCCCAGATTTGGGGTCCCTCCAAGCTCGCCCCGGTTTCGCGGGGGTTTGGGCGTCCTTGTCGTTCCCCCCACCCCGTGTGTCCCCCCCCCCCCACTCCATGATCACTCAGGACTTGGGGAGCCCCCCCTAAATTGGTGTCACCTCACCTCGTGTGCCCCTTCTGTGTGTGTCCCTGATGTCCGTCCGTCCGTCCGTCCCCCCCGTGTGTGTCCCCCCTCGTGGGCTCCCCACACCCCCCCAAGCAATAACTGGAGCCGCCGGACGCGCCGATGGCGGAGGACGACGGCGGAGGTAGGGCCCTGCCCGGGTGTCCCCCCTGTCCCCCTGTGGTGGCAGCGTCACCCCAAGATGGGGGGAGAAGGGGGGAAACCGGGCCCACTAGGAGTTCAGGCTGCGTTTCCATGGTAATGGGACTAGGCCTGGCTCCTCACTGCAATGGCAGGCTGCGTTTCCATGGTAACGGGACTAGGCCTGAGCTCTACTGCTAGGCCAGGCTGCGTTTCCATGGTAACGGGACTAGGCCTCAGCTCTACTGTGAAGGCAGGCTGCGTTTCCATGGTAACGGGACTAGGCCTGATCTCTACTGTGAATCCAGGCTGTGTTTCCATGGTAACGGGACTAGGCCTGGCTCTTCACTGCAATGGCAGGCTGTGTTTCCATGGTAACGGGACTAGGCCTCAGCTCTATTGCTAGGCCAGGCTGTGCGTTTCCATGGTAACAGGATCAGGCCTGAGCTCTGCTGCGAGGCCAGGCTGTGTTTGCATGGTAATGAGACAAGGCCTGAGCTCTGCTGTTAGTCCAGGCTTTGTCTCCATGGTAACAGGACTAGGCCTCAGCTCTGCTGTTAGTCCAGGCTTTGTCTCCATGGTAACAGGACTAGGCTAAAGCCACCCTGCATTTCCATGGTAACAGGACAAGGCCTGAGGTCTGTTAGTCCAGGCTGTGTTTCCATGGTAATGGGACTAGGCCTCAGCTCTGCTGTTAGTCCAGGCTTTGTCTCCATGGTAACAGGACTAGGCTAAAGCCACCCTGCGTTTCCATGGTAGCAGGACTAGGCCTGAGTCCTTACTGCGAGAGCAGGCTGTGTTTCCATGGTTACAAGATCAAGCCTGAGTCCTCACTACAGTCCCAGGCTGTGTTTCCATGGTGACTGGACTAGGCCTGAGCAGTATTCTGACATCAGGCCGTGTTTCCATGGTAACAGAGCTAGGCTAGGTACTGCTGCAAGGCCGGGCTACATTTCCCTGATAACAGGACAGGGCCTGAACCATCACCATGAGATCAGGCTGTTTCCATGGTAACAGGACTAGGTCAAGCCCTACTGTGAAGACAGGCTGTGTTTCCATGGTAATGGGACTAGGCCTGAGCTCTACTGTGAGTACAGGCTGCGTTTCCATGGTAACGGGACTAGGCCTCAGCTCTACTGTGAGTACAGGCTGCGTTTCCATGGTAACAGGACTAGGCCAGAGCCCTCACTGCAAGGCCAGGCTGCATTTCCATGGTAACGAGACTAGGCCTGGCTGTTCACTGCAATGGCAGGCTGCGTTTCCATGGTAACTGGACTAGGCCTGAGCCGTCACTGTGAGGCCAGGCTGTGTTTCCATGGTAACAGGAGCAGGCCTGAGCTCTCTTGCAAGGCCAGGCTGCGTTTCCATGGTAACAGGAGCAGGCCTGAGCTTTATTACAAGGCCAGGCTGCGTTTCCATGGTAACGGGACTAGGCTTGAGCCCTCGCTGTGAGGCCAGGCTGCGTTTCCATGGTAACAGGAGCAGGCCTGAGCCCTCACTTCTAGGCCAGGCTGTGTTTCCATGGTAACGGGACTAGGCCACAGCCCCCAAATCAGGCCTCGGCCCCTTTTGGGGGGGGCCGGGACCCCCCCAAACCTGTTCTCCCCCCCGGGGGGGTCCCTGGGGGCGGCAGTTTGGGGGGTGGGGCCCCCCTGGGCGCCCCTCCCCCCCGACCAGCATGTCTGCATGTCCGACCCGCCGGTATTTATTGTAATATGCAAAAAAACCCCAAAACCCCCTGAAATCAACCCAAACCTGCCCTCCCCGCCAAGGGGGGGTCCCCATTTATCGGCGTCCCCCCCCCTCCCCCAACCCCCACTCCATCCCTTCCCCCCAGCGCGGCGGGAGCCTTATGCAATGACTCCTATGCAAATGAGATGCTAATGAGGACTAATTGCTCCCTGGCCGCTCTCCCTGCCCCTCCCCCCAGTTCGCTGCATGTTTGGGGGGGGCCCCCCCCTCGCCTCGTGCTTTTTTGTGGGGAGGGTCTCCAGCCCCTCCCCCCCCGGGCTGCGCTGTAACGAGCTCCCCCCCACCTTTAATTACTATTTATTAACACCTCATGAATATTCATGACCCCCCTCCCTCCCCTGGGATCGGTGCAATCCCCCCTCCCCCCCCCATCTCCGGGGTTGTTTTTTTTGGGGGGGGGGGGGCGCGCCCCCCGTTTTGGGGGGGGGTCTCTGACTCAGGAAGGGGGGGGAGGGGCTGTGCCAAACGGGGGGGCCCCCGGGGGGGGTTGGGGAGGGGCCGGGGCCCGGGTGGGGGAGGGGCGGGGGGAGGGGCTCAGAGCTATTTTTTCACGCGGGGAATTGAACGGCCGCGAAATAAAAAATGACCAAAAAAAAAAAAATTTAAAAAAAAAAAGTGGAAATGGCCTTAAAATGGGGAGGGGATTTGGGGGAGGGGCGCGCAGTGGGTGGCACCGCGGTGTCCCCTCCCCGGTGGGTGCCAATGCAGTGTCCCCTCCCGTGTCGCCGGTGTCCCCCCTGTCCCCTCCCCTCTGTCCCCTCCCGTGTCCCTCTGTCTCCTCTGGTGTCCCCTCCCCAGTGTCCCCTCCCCTGTCCCTGATGTCCCCGATGTCCCCTCCCCGGTGTCCCCTCCCCTCTGGCCCCTCCCCTGTCCCCACTGTCCCCTCCCCAGTGTCCCCTGCCGTGTCCCCTCCCTTGTCCCTTCTGTCCCCTCCCTTGTTCCCCCTGTCCCTCCTCTGTCCCCTCCCTGGTGTCCCCTCCTCTGTCCCCTCTGATGTCCCACTGTCCCCTGCGGTGTCCCCTCCCCGGTGTCCCTCTGTCCCCGATGTCCCCACTGTCCCCTCCCCGGTGTCCCCTCCCCTGTCCCTGATGTCCCCGATGTCCCCACTGTCCCCTCCCCGGTGTCCCCTCCCTTGTCCCACCCGTGTTCCCTCTGGTGTCCCCTCCCGTGTCCCTCTGTCCCCTCCCCTCTGTCCCCTCCCCGGTGTCCCCTCTGTCTCTGGTGTCCCCTCTGTCCCCTCCTCACTGTCCCCTCCTCTGTCCCCTGCGGTGTCCCCTCCCCGGTGTCCCTCTGTCCCCGCGGTGTCCGTCTGTCCGGCTGCAGCGGGAATAGAAAAGCTCTTTATTGGATGGGCGGGGCTGGGGCGGGGGGGACACGGGGACATTGTGGGGACACAGGGACATGGGGGGGACATTGTGGGGGGGTGACAGGGACATGGGGGGGACAGGAACGTGGGGGAGGGGCAGGGACGGGGGTGACAAGGACATTGGGACACAGGGGAGTGACGGACATGGAGGGATTGGGGTGACAGGGACATTGTGGGGACACAGGGACATTGGGGGCAAGGGGGCAGTGACAGGGACACGAGGGGGTGGCAGGAGGGGACATTGGGGGCAGTGACAGGGACATGGGGAATCAGGGACACGGGGGTGACAGGGACATCGTGGGGACAGAGGGACACGTGGGGGTGACAGGGACATCGTGGGGGTGGCAGGGACATTGGGGGTGACAGGGACATGTGGGGGTGGCAGGGGGGGACACGGGGGCGTGACAGGGACAGGGTGGGGGAGGGGCCGCGGGTGGCCCCGGTGTCACAGTCGCGGTGTGGCGATGATGTCACAGTGTCACCGATGTCACCGTCACTCACAGTTTGGTCTCCCCCCCTCTCCCCCTTCCCCCCCCGTTAATTAATTTAATTCATTAATTATTCATTAATTAAAAACGTCATCAGCAGCAGCGGGGCGGCGGGGGAGGGGCGGCCTTGGGGACACGGGGACAGCGGATGGTGCCAGCCCATCCCCCACGGCACAGGGAGGGGACAGCGGTGTCCCCAACGCCCGCGCGGTGCCACCCCGGGGTGGGGGAGGGGGCGCCGGGGGGTCCTTGGCGGGGTCACAGTGTCACCTGTGGGGTCACAGTGTCACCTGTGGGGTCACCTGCGGGTCACAGGATCACCTGTGGGGTCACAGGGTCACCTGTGGGGTCACAGTGTCACCTGTGGGGTCACCTGCGGGTCACAGGATCACCTGTGGGGTCACAGGGTCACCTGTGGGGTCACCTGCAGGGTCACAGTGTCACCTGTGGGGTCACAGGGTCACCTGTGGGGTCACCTGCGGGTCACAGGGTCACCTGTGGGGTCACCTGCAGGGTCACAGTGTCACCTGTGGGGTCACCTGCGGGGTCACAGGGTCACCTGTGGGGTCACAGTGTCACCTGTGGGGTCACCTGCGGGGTCACAGTGTCACCTGCAGGGTCACAGTGTCACCTGTGGGGTCACAGGGTCACCTGTAAGGTCAGTGTCACCTGCAGGGTCACCCATGGGGACGTGGTGCCACCTGTGGGGTCACAGTGTCACCCACAGGGATGTGATGTCACCCACAGGGATGTGGGGTCACCTATGGAGTCACAGTGTCAGCTGTGGGGTCACGGTGCCACCCATAGGGACATCGTGTCACCCACAGGGTCACAGTGCCACCTGCGGGGATGCGGTGTCACCAATACGGTCACAGTGTCACCCACAGTGTTGGTGTCACCCGTGGGGACGGGCATTGGTTGGTGTCACCCACGGGGTCACAGTGCCACCAACGGGGATGTGGTGTCACCTGTGAGGTCACAGTGTCACCCACAGGGTCACAGTGCCACCAGTGGGGTCACAGTGTCACCCACAGGGATGTGGTGTCACCCACGGGGTCACGGTGTCACCCAGTGTTGTGATGTCACTCATGGGGACAGGCATTGGTTGGTGCCACCGATGGGGTCACGGTGCCACCCGTGGGGACAGGGACACACCGAGCTGTCCCTGGGGCTCTGTTGGTGGCCCTGGTGTCACCCTTGGGGACACGGCTCATGTCCGTGGTGGCACTTTAGGGACGAGGGGACAAAACGTGACCTCAGCGGGGACCTGTCCTTGTCCTCCTTGGTGACACCGTGGGGACTGTCACCATCATTGTCACCTCGGTGCCACCTCGCTGTCCTTGTCCTCACAGTGTCACCTCCTGGGCCACAACCACCTTGTCACCGTTTGTCCTCGTTGTCACTCGGTGCCACCGGGACCCGTCCTCGTCCTCCTGGTGTCACCTCACGGGGACTGATCCGTGTCCCCACTGTCACCACGAGTGCCACCAGTCCTTGTCCTCGCCGCTGTCCCCGTGGGTGCCTCGGGGACGTGTCCCTGTCCTCGCTGCCACCAGGACGTGTCCCTGTCCCTGCCGCTGCCACCACGGGCTCCTTGTGGGTGCCACTCCATGGGGACACGTCCTTGTCCCCGCCGTCCTTGCCAGCGTCACCCGGGTGACATCTTCCTCCTCCTCCTCGGTGCCACCACAGGGACCCTCCTGGTCCTTGTTGTCCCCGTGGCTGCCTCGCTGTCCCCGTTGTCACATCAGGTGCCACCCGCCGTGTCCTTGTCCTCGCTGGTGTCACCTCAGGAGCCGGGGGGGCCCCTCCGTGTCCTCATTGTCACCGCGGGGGCCACCAGAGTGTCCCCAAGGGCCGTGGGGGTGTCCAGGGTGTCCCCAAGGTGTCCCCAGGGTGTCCCCAGGGGTGTCCCCTCTCTCCCAGAGGTGTCCCCTCTGTCCCGGGGGTGTCCCCACAGTGTCCCCAGGGTATCTGGGAGTGTCCCCAGGGGTGTCCCCACTGTCCCCAGGGGTGTCTGGGGGTCCCCAGGGTGTCCCTTCTGTTCCCACGGTGTCCCAGCGGTGTCCCCAGGATATCTGGGAGTGTCCCCAGGGGTGTCCCCTCTTTCCCGGGGGTGTCCCCAGGGGTGTCCCCTCTGTCTCTGGGATGTCCCCTCGGTGTCCCCTCTGTCCCAGGGGTGTCTCTGGGATGTCCCCAGGGGTGTCCCCTCTGTCCCGGGGATGTCCCCTCGGTGTCCCCACTGCCCCGCCCCCCCCCGGTCATACCTCGGACTCGAGGCTGGAGAAGTGGGCGGAGCCTCTCCGGGCCCCCAGCGGCTCCGCCCCCCCGCGCCCCCCCCCGCAGCTGTGGTGGGGGGGGGGTTGGGGAGGGGACGGAGCCCCCCGGGGGGGATGGGGGGGGTGATGGGGGTGGGGGGGGTGGCGGTGGGGGGAGGGTCCCCAGAGCCCCGCCCCTCCCCAGAGCCCCGCCCAGGCCCCTCCCCCCGCCCCCCCCCACGCGCTCAGGTCCTCGAGGCTGCGCGAGGCCGGGGGGGGGCGGCGCGCGCAGGGGGGGCCGTGCCGGCGGGGGGGCGGGGGGCGCCCCCCAAACCCCCCCCAGGGCCCCCCCCCCCAATAACCCCCGATCCCGGCGTGGTGGGGGGGGGGTTCCCATCCCTGCCCCTCCCCCCAGTCCCGGAGCCGCTCGGCCGAGCAGCTGCGGCAGCGCGGGGGGAGGGGCGCGTAGTGCGGGGGGGGAGGGGCAGGGGACCCCAAGAACTCCAGGCTGCCCCACCCCCCGTAGCCGCCCCCCCCCCAGGGACCGCCCCCCCCCAATTTCTCGGCCGACCAGCAGCGCCCCGGGGGGGGGGGAGGGGTCCCCGCTCTCGGCCCCCCCGCACGGTGCAGAAATAGGGGGGGAGGGGCAGGAGGGGGGGGGGGGGAGCACCAGCACGGCGGGTGGGGGGGGGGGGGTCTGGGGCGGGGGAGGGGCGGGGGGAGGGGCGGCCTCGCACCCCTCCGAGTCCGAGTCGGAGATGTCGGGGTACAGCGGCGGGGGGGGCGGGGCCAGGTGCGCGGGGTGCCCCCCCCGGCACAGGTGAGGGTGGGGGCGGGGCCGCAGCAGGGGCTGAGCCTCGGGGTCCCCTCCCCCAGCGCGGGGGGCGGCGCGGGGGGGGCGCGGGGGGGCTGCGCTCGTCCTCGTAGCTCAGGCGCGCGTACGCGAACGGGGGGTCGGGGTCGTCCCGGGGCCCCCCCCCCGAGCCCCCCAAAGGCTCGTAGTGCCCGCGGGGGGGGGCGCGGCGGGGCCAGGGGGGGGTGAAGGGGTCCGGGGGCGTTGCGGGGGGGTAGCGGGGAGGGAGCGGGACCCCCGGCCCGGCCGAGCCCCTGCGGCTCGATGGGGCCGTAGAAGCGATGGAAGGAATCGGGGGGGCCCCCCCGGCGGGAGGAGGGGGGGGGGAGGGGGCGCCAGCGCTCGGGGGGGGGGCGGCGGTCGCGGGGGGGGGTGGGGGTGGGGAGGGAGGGGGCGTGGGGGGAGGGGCGGGCGCGCAGGGGGCGCGGAGCGCGTGGGGGGGGGGCGTGGGGGGCTCCTCGGCGCTGCAGCAGCTGTACATGCCCTGGGGGGGGGAGGGGACAAAGGGGACATTGGGGACATTGGGGGGGGCAGTGGGTGTCCCCACCCTGCGCCCTGATGTCCCCCCACGTCCCCGTGTCACCCCCGTGCCGCTCCGTGTCCCCACAGGGCCCTTTGTCCCCTCAAGGTCCCCATGTCCCCCCAGTGTCCTCCCAATGTCCCCAAGGTTCCCAGTGTCCCCATCCGCCCAGTGTCCCCAATGTCCCCACATCCGCCCAGTGTCCCCCAGTACCAGCCATGTCCCCACTGTCCCCGATGTCCCCAATATCTCCATCCCCCCAATGTCCCCCGTGCCCCCCAATGTCCCCAATGCCCGCACTGTCCCCAATCCCCCCGATGTCCCCAATGTCCCCACTGTCCCTCCATCCTCAATGTCCCCATTGCCCCCAACCCCCACAATGTCCCCAATGTCCCCACTGTCCCCAATGTCCCCAGTGCCCCCAATCCCCCCAATGTCCCCAATGTCCCAAATGTCCCCAAATGTCCCCAAATCCCCATAATGTCCCCAATTCCCCCAGTGTCCCCAATCCCCCCAATGTCCCCAAATGTCCCCAATCCCCCCAATCCCCCCAATGTCCCCAAATGTCCCCAAATCCCCGCACTGTCCCCATGATGTCCCCGTACCCTGCTGATGGCCAGCAGGCAGCGCAGCCGCCCAGGTGTGCCCAGGTGCCTCAGCTTCCAGTGCACCAGGTGCTCCCAGGCGAACACGAGCAGGCTCAGCCCCATGGCCACCAGCAGCATGTAGAACACCCCGGCCATGTTGTCGATGTCCAGCTTGCTGCTCATCACCTCCAGCTTCTCCTGGTGGCAGATCCCCGACAGCCAGAGCCGCTCCAGCATCTCGATCTCGTCTGGGGTGGGGCAGGCACGGGGGTCAGGGGGGCCTGGGGGGCATCTCGGTGGGGGGGTTTTGGGGAATTTCAGGGGGTTTGGAGGCTTCTCAGGGGGGTTTGGAGGCATCTCAGAGGGGTTTGGAGGCATCTCAGAGGGGTTTGGAGGAATCTCAGGGGGGTTGGAGGCATCTTGGGGGGGTTTGGAGGCATCTCAGAGGGGTTTGGAGGCATCTTGGGGGGGTTTGGAGGCATCTCAGAGGGGTTTGGAGGAATCTCAGGGGGGTTTGGAGGCATCTCGGGTGGGTTTGGGGACATCTCAGGTGGGTTTGGGGACATCTCAGGGGGGTTTGGAGGCATCTTGGGGGGGTTTGGAGGCATCTCAGAGGGGTTTGGAGGAATCTCAGGTGGGGTTGGAGGCATCTTGGGGGGGTTTGGAGGCATCTCGGGGGGGTTTGGAGGCATCTCAGGTGGGTTTGGGGACATCTCAGGTGGGTTTGGGGACATCTCAGGGGGGTTTGGGGGCATCTCAGGGGGGTTTGGGGGCATCTCAGAGGGGTTTGGAGGAATCTCAGGGGGGTTGGAGGCATCTTGGGGGGGTTTGGGGACATCTCAGGTGGGTTTGGGGACATCTCAGGGGGGTTTGGGGGCATCTCAGGTGGGTTTGGGGGCATCTCAGGTGGGTTTTGAAGATCATCTGGAGGGTTTGAAGGTCATCTTGGTAGGTTGAGGGGTCATTTTTAGGTGTTAGAGGGTCCAAAACCCCTCTGGGACACCCCAAACCCCCCAAAAACACCCCCAAATCCCCCCCAAACCCACCGTCCCCCAGGAGCTGGAGCAGGGCCAGGTCCACAGGGCGTTTCCAGCAGGATCCCAGGACACCCTAAACCTCCCAAAGACCCCCCAAAATCCCACTGGGACACCCCAAACCCCCCAAAGACCCAAACCCTCCGGACACCCAAAACACCTCCAGGACACCCTAAAATTCCACCAGGACCCCCTAGAGCCCCCCAAACCCCCCTAGAGACCCCCAAACCCACCGTCCCCCGGGAGCTGGAGCAGGGCCAGGTCCACGGGCCCCACAACCTCCCGATCCCCGGTGGGTGGTCTTCCTGCCCCTTCCCCATCCCGGAAAGCCCTCGGGTCGAGCAGCTGCGGCAGCGGGGGGAGGGGCGTGTAGTGCGGGGGAGGGGCAGGGACCCCTGCTATCCTAGGCTGCCCCACCTCGAGCGCCCCCAGGGGACCGCCCCCCCACCCCCCCGACCAGCAGCGCCCCGGGGTGTGGGAGGGGTCCCGCTCGGCCCCGCACGGTGCAGAAATATAGGGGAGGGGTGCAGGGGGGGGTGGGGGGGAACAAGCACGGCGGGTGGGGGGCGGGGGGGCTCGCGGGGAGGGGGGGGGGGAGGCCTCGCACCCTCCCCGAGTCGAGTCGGAGATGTCGGGGTACAGGGCGGGGGGGGGCCAGGTGGTGGGGTGCCCCCCGCACAGGTGAGGGTGGGGGGCGGCAGGGGCTGAGCCTCGGCCAGCCCTCCCCCAGCGCGGGGCGGCGCGGGGGGCGGGGGCTGCGCTCGTCCTCGTAGTTTCAACACGCGCGTACGCGCAACCGGGGGTGGGGCCGGCCCTCCCCGAGCCCCCAAAGGCTCCGTAGTGCCCGCGGGGGCGGGGGGCCAGGGGTGAAGGGGTGGGGGGTTGCGGGGGGTGCGGGGGAGGGGAGGGGACCCCCGGCCCGCCGAGCCCCTGCGGCCCGATGGGGCCGTAGAAGAATGATGGAAGGAATTGGGGGCTCCCCGCGGGAGGAGGGGGGGGGAGGGGGCGCCAGCGCTCGGGGGCGGCGGTCGCGGTGGGGTGGGGGAGGGGGGGGGGGGGGGGGAGGGGGGGGCGCAGGGGGCGGAGCGCGGGGGGCGTGGGGCTCCTCGGCGCTGCAGCAGCTGTACATGCCCTGGGGAGGGGACAAAAGAGGACATTGGGGATATTGGGGGGTGCGGTGGGTGTCCCCACCCCGCCCCCTGATGTCCCCCCCCACTCCCCTGACCCCCCGCGTCAGCCCATGTCCCCACAGGGCCCTTGTTCCCTCAAGGTCCCCTATGTCCCCCAGTACCCCCTCCCAACGTCCCCAACTCCCAGTGTCCCATCCCGCCCAGTGTCCCCACATACCCTCACATCCCCCAGTGTCCCCCAGTACCAGCCATATCCCCACGTCCCCCAGTCCCCACACTCCATCCCCAACGTCCCCTCTGTCCCCAATCCCCACGCCCCAAACGTCCCCAACTCCTCTAGTCCCCAATATCCCCATTCCCTCCATCCTCACAAAACCCATTGCCCCCAACCCCCACACAATGCCTCCACCGTCCCCACTGTCCCCACACCCCAGTGCCCCAATCTCCACCCCAATGCCAAATTCCCCAAATATCCCCAAATCCCCCATATCTTACCCCACTCCCAGTGCCCCAACCCCAATGTCCCCAAAGTCCCCAACCCCAACCCCCCAAGTCCCCAAATGTCCCCAAACCTCGAGTATCCATGATGCTCCCCGGCATCTCACATTGATGGCCAGCAGGCAGCGGCCGCCCAGGTGTGCCCAGGTGCCTCAGCTTCCAGTGCACCAGGTGCTCCCCAGGCTTAACACCGAGCAGGCTCAGCCCCATGGCCACCAGCAGCAGCAGAACACCCGGCCATGTAGCCGATGTCCAGCTTGCTGCTCATCACCTCCAGCTTCTCCCTGGTGGCAGATCCCCACAGCCAGAGCCGCCCAGCATCCTCGATCTCGTCTGGGGTGGGGCAGGCACGGGGGTCAGGGGGCCTGGGGGCATCCGTGTGGGGGGGTTTTGGGAATTTCAGGGGGTTTGGAGGCTTCTCAGGGGGGGTTGGAGGCATCTCAGAGGGTTTGGGGCATCTCAGAGGGGTTTGGAGGAATCTCAGGGGGTTGGAGGCATCTTGGGGGGTTTGGAGGCATCTCAGGGGGTTTGGAGGCATCTTGGGGGGGTTTGAGGCATCTCAGAGGGGTTTGGAGGAATCTCAGGGGGTTTGGAGGCATCTCGGGTGGGGTTTGGGGACATCTCAGGTGGGTTTGGGGACATCTCAGGGGGTTTGGAGGCATCTTGGGGGTTTGGAGGCATCTCAGAGGGTTTGGAGGAATCTCTAGTGTGGGGTTGGAGGCATCTTGGGGGGGGTTTGGAGGGCTCGGGGGCTTGGAGGCATCTCAGGTGGGTTTGGGGACATCTCCAAGGTGGGTTTGGGGACATCTCCAGGGGGTTTGGGGGGCATCTCAGGGGGTTTGGGGGGGCATCTCAGAGGGGTTTGGAGAAATCTCAGGGGGTTGGAGGCATCTTGGGGGGTTTGGGGACATCTCAGGTGGGTTTGGGGGCATCTCAGGGGGTTTAGGGGCATCTCAGGTGGGTTTGGGGGCATCTCAGGTGGGTTTGAAGATCATCTGGAGGGTTTGAAGGTCATCTTGGTAGGTTGAGGGGTCATTTTTTAGGTGTTAGGGTCCAAAACCCCTCTGGGACACCCCAAACCCCCAAAAACACCCCCAAACCCCCCCAAACCCACCGTCCCCAGGAGCTGGAGCAGGGCCAGGTCCACAGGGCGTTTCCAGCAGGATCCCAGGACACCCTAAACCTCCCAAAGACCCCCAAAATCCCACTGGGACACCCCAAACCCCCCAAAGACCCTCCGAAACACCTCCAGGACACCCAAAATTCCACCAGGACCCCCCTAGAGCCCCCAAACCCCCTAGAGACCCCCAAACCCACCGTCCCCGGGAGCTGGAGCAGGGCCAGGTCCACGGGGCGTTTCCAGCGGGATCCCTCTGCAGGGCGATGCCATAGGGGACCCCAAAACCCCTAAAACCCCTAAAAATGCCCCAAAAAAACCCAAAAAAACCCCAAACCCACCGTCCCCCAGGAGCTGGAGCAGGGCCAGGTCCACGGGGCGTTTCCAGCGCGATCCCCTCTGCAGGGCGATGCCATAGGGACCCCAAATCTCCCAAAAACCCCCTAAAAACTCCCCAAAAAACCCCAAATCCCCCCAGACCCACCGTCCCCCAGGAGCTGGAGCAGGGCCAGGTCCACGGGGCGTTTCCAGCGCGATCCCCGCTGCAGGGCGATGCCGTAGCCGGTGGAGGCAAAGACCTTCCCCGAGCCGATGGTGACGAGCTTGCAGCCCTCCTCCTTGCGGGCCATGTAGTTCAGCACGGCCGCGTCGTAGATGAAGGCGTCCAGCTTGCTGCGGGACACGCCCACCGGGATGAGCCACGCCCACTGCTCGGAGACCCCGCCCACATAACGTAAAACCCGCCCACGGCTTCATCTGTGCACTTAACCCGGCCCCCTAAGCTCCGCCCACAGTGTATAGGCCACGCCCGTGCACATCCGGCCCCGCCCACAGCCTCACCTGTGCCTCAATGCCCCGCCCACAGCCTATAGGCCACGCCCATGCACACCAGGCTCCGCCCACTGCAGCTAAACCCCGCCCACAGCCTCACCTGTGCACTAAGCCCCGCCCACAGTTTCACCTTAGGGAAACCCCTAAGCCCCGCCCACATTGTATAGGTCATGCCAATGTGGCTCCGCCCACAGTCCTAAACCCCATTCACGGTCTCCCTGCGCATTAAGCCCCGCCCACAGTGTCACCTATGGTGACATCAATCCCCACAAACCCCGCCCATCACCCATGGGTCACGCCCATATTGCCTAAACCACGCCCACACACCCACCTGTACACTAAGCCCCGCCCGTAGACCGACATCACCCCCCCGTACTCAAGCCACGCCCACAAAACCACACCCACAGCATAAATTATCCATCAGCCACGCCCATTTACCATCAAGCTCCGCCCACTGCCATAAAGCCCCACCCCATCCCCCTTAAGCCCCTCCCCTTCTGCAAAGCCCCCGCCTCTATCTGGGTCTGTCCATCATATGCCACGCCCACCCCAGCCACGCCCATCTATCATAAGCCACTCCCCCTCACAGGCTCCTCCCACCCCAGACCACACCCCCAGTTCTCCCTTTTTAGTGCCCATTCCCCATTTTCCCATTTTCCCCCATTTTTTCCCAGTTTCCCTCTTCACACCCCATTATTTTCCCCTGTACCCCATTTCCCCCTCATTTTTCCCCACTTTTCCCCCCGGTTTTCCCCATTTCCCCATTTTCTCCTATTTTCCTCTTTTTCCTCCCATACCCCATTTTCCCCCACTTTTCCCCCTTTTTCCCCAGTTTTCCCTCCATTTGGCCTCCCCATTTCTCCCCAATTTTTCCTCCATTTTTCTCCCATCTCCTCCCCCCCATTACCCCATTTTTCCCCATTTTTTCCCCATTTCCCCTGATTTCCCCCCCGTACCCCTTTTTTCCGCTGTTATTCCCCTCATACCCCATTTTTCCCCATTTCCTCCCATTTTCCCCATTTCCTGCAATTTTTCCCCATTTCCCCACATTATTTCCCCCCTTACCCCATTTTCCCCCCGTTATTTCCCCCCTGTACCCCATTTTCCCCCATTTTTCCCTCCCTTTTCCTTCCCCATTTCCCCTTTTTTTTTTTTTTTTTTTTTTTTTTTTTTCCCTTTTCCCCATTTTTCCCCATTTTTTCCCCATTTTCCCCATTTTTCCCCATTTCCCCCATTTCCCCATTTTCCCCCATTTCCCCATTTTCCCCATTTTTTTTTTTTTTTTTTTTTTTTTTTTTTTTTTTTTTTTTTCCCCATTTCCCCCATTTCTTTTTTTTTTTTTTTTTTTCCCCATTTCCCCATTTTCCCCCATTTCCCCCATTTTCCCCCATTTTTCCCCATTTCCCCCCTTTTCCCCATTTCCCCCCATTATTTATCCCCATTTCCCCCATTTTCCCCCCATTTCCCCCCATTTTCCCCCATTTCCCCATTTCCCCCATTTCCCCATTTCCCCCATTTTTCCCCCATTTTTTCCCCATTTTCCCCCATTTCCCCCAATTTTTCCCCATTTTTCCCCATTTATTCCCCATTTTTCCCGATTTCCCCCGGTTTTACCCGGTTTTGAGGTGCTGCAGCGCGTCCTCCACGCCGCGCTGGTTGTAGCGCACCATGTAGCTGTGCATGGCCGGGTAATTGCTGCGGATGTTCTTCTCCGTGGAGCCGTTGGGCACCGTGCCGAACTTCAGAGGGGGGTACTGCTCCTGGGGCCGCTGGAACTGCCCCCAAAACCCCAAAAATCACATCAGAAACCCCAAAAATTACATCAGAAACCCCAAAAATCCATGGGAATGTGCTAAAACAAACCTGGGCCAACAGGGACCCAAAAACATCCACCAAACACCCAAAAACACCACCATGAACTTCAGAGGGGGTGCTGCTCCTGGGGCCGCTGGAACTGCCCCCAAAACCCCAAAAATCACATCAGGAACCCCAAAAATCACATCAGGAACCCCAAAAATGACATAAGGAACCCCAAAATTACATCAGGAACCCCAAAAATCACATCAGAAACCCCAAAAATCACATCAGGAACCCCAAAAATCACATCAGAAACCTCAAAAATTAATGGGAATGGGTAAAAAACCACCCGGGCCACCAAACGCCCAAAAGTGACACCCAAAACTGACCCTCCTGGTGTCCTCCTGGTGTCTCCCTGTGACGTCCCCTCGATGTCCCCCTGATGTCCCCTCTGTGTCCCCGTGGTGTCTCCTCGATGTCCCCCTGGTTTCCCCACAATGTCCCCCCAGTGTCCTTACAGTGTCCCCCAGTGTCCCCACTGTGTCCCCTCGATGTCCCCATGATGTCCCCCCCAGTGCCCTCACAGTGTCCCCCACAGTGTCCCCACAGTGTCCCCGTGGTGTCCCCCAGTGTCCCTCTGATGTCCCTGTAGTGTCCCCATGGGTGTCCCCCCAGTGTCCCCCTGGTCCCCCCGGTTTTCCCCAGTGTCCCCCCTGTCTCCCCCGTGGTGTCCCCACAGTGTCCCCCCTGGTTGTTCCCCTGGTGTTCCTCTGGTGCCCCACAGTGTCCCCACAATGTCCCCACAATGTCCCTGTGCTGTCCCCCTGGTCTCCCCGCCGTGTCCCTGTGGTGTCCCACCTGATGTCCCCCCAGCGTCCCCGTGGTGTCCCCTCGATGTCCCCCTGGTCTCCCCCCACAATGTTCCCCTGTCCTCTCCCATCCCCCCAGGCCCCAAAGTGCGTCCCGGTTGTCCTCGCGTTGTCACGCGCGAGCGGACACGGTGTCCACGATCTCCTGGATCTGAAGGCCGCCATGGCCGTGTAGCGGGAGGAAGACAATGCCAGACCAGCAATGATCTTGCTGGTGGTGCCTTTTGGGGTTCTCCACGGGCACCGAGTTTTGACACCAGCCCACAGCGCCGATGCTGCCTGGTGAAGGTGGAGCACCCGCCTGGGGAAATGGGGTCCACGACGACAGGGTCACAGTCCAGGGGGTGAGGGGCCCCTGCACCTGGGGACCCTTCACGGGACACAGGGACAGTACACAGGTGACACCAGCCCACAGCAGCCAGATGGACTTGCTGATGGTGAAGGTGGAGCCACCCGCGCCTGGGGGGACAGGGGACATGGGGACAGGGTCACCTGGGGTCACCTGGGGTCACACAGGGACGCCTGGGGACAGGGGACACCACAGGGTCACACAGGGACAAGGTGCCACCAATGGCCACAGCAGCCAGATGGACTTGCTGATGGTGAAGGTGGAGCCACCCGTGCCTGGGGGGACAGGGGACATGGGGACAGGGTCACCTGGAGTCACACAGTGTCACCTGGGGACAGGGGACACCACAGGGTCACACAGGTGCCACCAACACCAAGAGCAGCCAGATGGACTGGCCAATGGTGAAGGTGGAGCCACCTGCACCTGGGGGGACAGGGGACATGGGGACAGGGTCACCTGGGGCCCCCTGGGGTCACACAGTGTCACCCGGGGACAGGGGACACCACGGGGTCACACAGGGACAGGGGACACCATGGGGTCACACAGGGACAGGGGACACCACAGGGTCACACAGGTGACACCAGCGCCCACAGCAGCCAGATGGACTGGCCAATGGTGAAGGTGGAGCCACCCGCACCTGGGGGGACAGGGGACATGGGGACAGGGTCACCTGGGGCCCCCTGGGGTCACACAGTGTCACCTGGGGACAGGGGACACCACAGGGTCACACAGGGACAAGGTGCCACCCATGGGCACAGCAGCCAGATGGACTTGCTGATGGTGAAGGTGGAGCCACCCGCGCCTGGGGGGACAGGGGACATGGGGACAGGGTCACCTGGGGTCACACAGGGACAGGGGACACCACAGGGTCACACAGGACACCAGGTGACACCGCCCACAGCAGCCAGATGGACTGGCCGATGGTGAAGGTGGAGCCACCTGCACCTGGGGGGACAGGGGACATGGGGACAGGGTCACCTGGGGTCACCTGGGGTCACACAGGACAGGGACACCGGGGTCACACAGGGGACACCAAGGCGACAGCAGCAGATGGACTTGCGATGGTGAAGGTGGAGCCACCCGTGGCGGGTGGGACAGGGGACATGGGGACAGGGTCACCTGGGGTCACCTGGGGTCACACAGGGACAGGGGCCACCAGGGGTCACACAGGGACAGGGGACACCACGGGGTCACACAGGGACAAGGTGCCACCAATGGCCACAGCAGCCAGATGGACTTGCTGATGGTGAAGGTGGAGCCACCCGTGCCGGGGTGGGACAGGGGACATGGGGACAGGGTCACCTGGGGTCACCTGGGGTCACACAGGGACAGGGGACACCATGGGGTCACACAGGGGACACGAGGGGACAAGGAGATGCCATCAACGCCCAGAGCAGCCGATGGATTTGTCACCGGTTAATGTGGAGCTCCCCAGCCCTGGGGGACACCTGGGGACACTGAGGGTCACCTGGGGACACCAGGGGGTGACACGGGGACAGGGGGACATGGGGACACTCACGCTGGCCGCTGGCCAGGCTCCGGTTGTAGCGCACGGGGCTGAAGTACTCGAAGATGAAGACGGTGACGGCCACCACGGTGAGACACATGACGAACATCATCACCCACACGGCCGGGCTGTACGGCTCTGCGGGGACATCGGGGACATTGGGGACATCGGGGACATTGGGGACATTGGGGGACACATGGTGAGACATGAGGAACATCATCACCCACACGGCGGGACGCGGGGCACCTCAGGGACATTCGGGGACATCGGGGACATCAGGGACATTGGGGACATTGGGGGACACATGGTGAGACGCATGACGAACATCATCACCCACACGGCCGGGCTGTACGGCTCTGCGGGGACATCGGGGACATCGGGGACATCAGGGACATTGGGGACATTGGGGACATCAGGGACATTGGGGACATTGGGGGACACATGGTGAGACGCATGACGAACATCATCACCCAATACGGCCGGGCTGACATTGGGGACATCGGGACGGGGACATCGACGCGGGGACATTGGGGACATCAGGGGACATCGGGGACATTGGGGACATCAGGGACATTGGGGACATCAGGGACATTGGGGACATTGGGGGACACATGGTGAGACGCATGACGAACATCATCACCCACACGGCCGGGCTGTACGGCTCTGCAGGGACACTGGGGACATTGGGGACATTGGGGACATCAGGGGGACATCGGGGGACATTGGGAACATTGGGGGACATCAGGGGGACATTGGGGACATCAAGGGGACATGGGGACATGGGGGATTCCAGTTGGGTTTTGCAGATCCCAGTTGGGTTTTTGGGATCCCCATTGGGATTGGAGGATCCCAGTTGGGTTTTGAGGGACCCCAGTTGGATTTTAGAGGATCCCAGTTGGGTTTGGGGGATCCCAGTTAGGATTTTGGGGGATCCCATTGGGACTGGGAGTTCCCAGTTGGGATTGGAGGATCCCAGTTGGGTTTTGGAGATCCCAATTGAGGTTTTTGGGGTCCCCAGTCAGGATTTGGGGTTTTTGGGGTACCCAGGAAGGCAGAGGGGGACACGGCGCCGTTGCTGTGCGACACCATCACGCTGATGTCAGTTGAGTTTTGGGGGATCCCAGTTGGGACTGGGAGTTCCCAGTTGGGTTTTAGGGGATCCCAGTTGGGTTTGGGAGATCCCAGTTGGGATTTGGGGGTCCCAGTTGGGATTCTGGGGTTCCCAGTTGGGATTTTGGGGATCCCCATTGGGATTGAAGGATCCCAGTTGGGTTTTGGAGGATCCCAGTTGGGTTTGGAGGATCCCAGCTGGGTTTGGGGGATCCCAGTTGGGATTTGGAGGATCCCAGCTGGATTTTGGGGGATCCCAGTTGGGATTTTGAAGGATCCCAGTTGGATTTTGTGGTCTCAATTGGGATTTGGAGGAATCCCAGTTGGGGTTTGCAGATCCCAGTTGGGATTTTGGGGTCCCAGTTGGGGTTTTGGGGGTCCCAGTTGGGCTTTAGAGGATTCCAGTTGGGACTGGGGGATCCCAGTTGCGTTTTGAGGTATCCCAGTTGGGTTTTGCAGATCCCAGTTGGGATTGGAGGATCCCAGTTGGGTTTTTGGGATCGCAGTTGGGATTTTGGGGATCCCCATTGGGACTGGGGGATCCCAGTTGAGGTTTTTGGGGTCCCCAGTCAGGACTTGGGGTTTTTGGGGTCCCCAATCAGGATTTGGGGTTTTGGGGGTACCCAGGAAGGAGGAGGGGGACACGGTGCCGTTGCTCCTGGACACCATCACGCTGATCCCAGTTGGGTTTTGGAGATCCCATTTGGGGTTTTTGGGGTCCCCAATCAGGATTTGGGGTTTTGGGGGTCCCCAATCAGGATTTGGGGTTTTGGGGGTACCCAGGAAGGCGGAGGGGGACACGGTGCCGTTGCTCCTGGACACCATCACGCTGATCCCAGTTGGGATTGGGAGATCCCAGTTGGGATTGGGTGATCCCAATTGGGGTTTTTGGGGTCTCTTTGGGGTTTTTGAGGTCCCCAAGTCAGGATTTGGGGTTTTTGGGGGTCCCCAGTCAGGATTTGGGGTTTTGGGGGTACCCAGGAAGGCGGAGGGGGACACGGTGCCGTTGCTCCTGGACACCATCACGCTGATCCCAGTTGGGATTGGGAGACCCAGTGGGATTGGGTATCCCAATTGGGGTTTTGGGGTCTCTTGGGGTTTTTGGGTCCCCAGTCAGATTTGGGTTTTGGGGTCCCAGTCAGATTTGGGGTTTTGGGGGGTACCCAGGAAGGCGGAGGGGGCCGTGCCGTTGCCTGGACACCAAACTGACCGTGGATGGGAGATCCCAGTTGGGATTGGGTGATCCCAGTGGGGTTTTGGGGTCTTTGGGGTTTTTGAGGTCCCCAAACAGGATTTGGGGTTTTGGGGGCGTCGCCAGGGGATTTGGGGTTTTGGGGGTCCCTGCATGGCCTGCCCTGGACACCATCACCTGCCCAGGGGGCCCCCCATTGCCATTGGGTGATCCCAATGGGGTTTTGGGGGTTTTTGGGGTCAAACACATGGGGTTTGGGGTCCCCAATCAGGTTTTGGGGTTTTGGGGGGTACCCAGAAGGCATGTCCTTCTCCTGACACCATTCCTGATGCCGGTCTCCACGTCCCGAGACCCCCCATCCCCATGGTCAGGAGCGATGGGTGTCCACGGTAGGGCTTTGAGGGGTGGTGGGGGGGGTGCAAGAGGGGGGGGGCCATTTTTTGGGGTACATGGTCCCCATGGCCCCTGGGGTTCCCGCCCCCCCATCACCATGGGTTCCCGGGGGGGTGGGGCAGGTGTTTTTGGGGTCCCACCTCCCTCCATGCCCTCCCTGGGTGTTTTACCCCAGGCCCCATCACCATTAGGTCTCCATGGTGGGGTTTGGGGTATTTTTGGGGTACAGAGTGGTATTTTTGGGGTACATGGAGGTGTTTTTGGGGGTCCCACCTCCCACCATGCCCTCCCTGGGGGTCTCTCCCCACCCCCTTTCCCATAGGGTATCCATGGTGGTTTTTGGTGTATTTTTGGGGCACATTGGGCTATTTTTGGGGTACAAAGGGGTATTTCTGGGGTACAGGGAGGTGTTTTTGGGGTCCCACCTCGCCCACCATGCCGTTCCAGACGCCGTCGATCTTCTTGCCGTGCTTGCCGTTGGTGACCAGGTAGAGGTCGTAGGTGAAGCCCAGGGCCCGCGCCAGGCGCTTCAGGATGTCGATGCAGAAACCTTTGCAGCACTTCTTCTCAAAGGGCGGGGGGCTGCAGGGGACCCCAAAAGTGGTGGGGGCACCCCCAGGGTCTTGGGGACACCCCCAGGGTCTTGGGGACACCCTCAGGGTGGTGGGGACACCCCCAGAATGAGGACAGCCCCTGGGCAGTAGGAACAAACCCAGGGTGTTTGGGACACCCCCAGAGTGGTGGGGACACCCCCAAGGCCAAAGTGCCACCTCCAGGGGGACAGTGCCACCTCCAGGGGGACAGTGCCACCTCCAGAACACAGATGTGTCCCCCACCTGGGCAGTGCCACTCTCACATGCCCCACGTGTCCCCCACATGTCCCAGGTGTCCCCCAGGTGTCCCTCAGGTGTCCCCCAGGTGTCCCCACCTGGGCAGTGCCACCCCCAGGTGTCCCCCAGATGTCCCTCAGCTGTCCCAGCTGTCCTGCACCTGGCAGTGCCACCCCCAGGTGTCCCCTACCTATCCCAGGTGTCCCCACCTGGGCAGTGCCACCCCCAGGTGTCCCCTAGGTGTCCCCTAGGTGTCCCCACCTGGCCGTGCCAGCCCCACCTGCCCCACCTGTCCCCCAGGTGTCCCCGCGGTGTCCCCACCTGGCGGTGCGGTTGAGCTGGCGCCGGCAGGGCACGGAGTCGCGGATGCAGGTGCCGGTGGCGGGGTCGATGTTCTCCACGATGACAAAGGGACGTTCCTCCAGCGTGGCCACCGTCAGGTGCCGCCCGTCCTCCACGGGCTGCAGGAACCGCCCGTAGCGCGACCACACCGGGTACTTGAGCCTCAGCACCTGCTGCTCCCAGCTGCCCACCTGGGGACAGGTGGGGGCACGTGGGGACAGGTGGGGACAGATAGGGACAGGTGGGGACAGGTCATTGTGTCACCATGATGGGATGTCACCACCTACAATGTCACCACCTACAGTGTGACCACACTGGGTACTTGAGCCTCAGCACCTGCTGCTCCCAGCAGCCCACCTGCACACGTGGGGACAGGTGGGGAGAGGTGGGGACACGTGGGGACAGGTGGGGAGTGGGGACAGGTGGGGACACATGGGGACACGTGGGGACAGGTCATTGTGTCACCACCTACAGTGTGACCACACTGGGTACTTGAGCCTCAGCACCTGCTGCTCCCAGCTGCCCACCTGGGGACAGGTGGGGACACGTGGGGACACGTGGGGACAGGTCATTGTGTCACCACCTACAGTGTGACCACACTGGGTACTTGAGCCTCAGCACCTGCTGCTCCCAGCTGCCCACCTGAGGACAGGTGGGGACAGGTGGGGACAGGTGGGGACAGGTGGGGACACGTGGGGACACGTGGGGACACGTGGGGACACGTGGGGACAGGTCATTGTGTCACCATGATGGGATGTCACCACCTACAATGTCACCTCCTACAGTGTGACCACACCGGGTACTTGAGCCTCAGTACCTGCTGCTCCCAGCTGCCCACCTGGGGACAGGTGGGGACAGGTGGGGACAGGTCATTGTGTCACCATGATGGGATGTCACCACCTACAATGTCACCACCTACAGTGTGACCACACCAGGTACTTGAGCCTCAGCACCTGCTGCTCCCAGCTGCCCATGGGACAGGGGCTGGGTGTGGGGACATTTGGCGACAGGTGGGGACAGTGTAAGGTACTCCTCCCAGTATGTGGGGACACTGCAGAGCGTGGACAGGTGGAGGGACACAGGTCATTGTGCCACCATGATGGGATGTCACCATGCCAAGGTGTCACTGCTAGGACAATGACAGTGGGCAACAGGCAGAGGAAATGTCACCGTGCCAGGGTGTCACCTTGGGGACAATGATGCCATCACCGTGGTAGGGAAATGGTGGGGAAGAGGACAAGGTGTCACCATGAAGGGACATTCCTGCTGGGGACAATAACAGGATCACTTGGTGGGACCCCAGCCAAGGTGTCACCATGAAGGAACATTCCTGCTGGGGACAATGACAGCATCACTTGGTGAGCACCCAGCCAAGGTGTCACCATGAAGGGACATTCCTGCTGGGGACAATGACAGCATCACTTGGTGGGACCCCAGCCAAGGTGTCACCACGATGGGACATTCCTGCTGGGGACAATGACAGGATCACCTTGGTGGGACCCCAGCCAAGGTGTCACCACGATGGGACATTCCTGCTGGGGACAATGACAGCATCACCTTGGTGGGACCCCAGCCAAGGTGTCACCATGATGGGACATTCCTGCTGGGGACAATGACAGGATCACCTTGGTGGGACCCCAGCCAAGGTGTCACCATGATGGGACATTCCTGCTGGGGACAATGACAGCATCACTTGGTGGGACCCCAGCCAAGGTGTCACCACGATGGGACATTCCTGCTGGGGACAATGACAGGATCACCTTGGTGGGACCCCAGCCAAGGTGTCACCGTGACAGGGCAGGAGGCCGAGCCGTGTCCCCGTCACTGCCCAGGTGTCACCGCCACCTCCGGGTGCCACGTTGTTGTTGTGACAACCCAGCGTGACAGTGGGATGAGGGGGCGGGACGGTGAACAGCAGATGGCACCAAGCCCTGGGGACGCTGTGGTGGCATTGTCACCGTGCCCAGAACTCCAACACTGAGCAGACGGGCACCTGGGGACACCCCTGTCCCCAAGGTGACACTCACCACCTCCCAGGTGCGCTCCTTGTTGAGGGAGATGACGACCAGCGAGGGGTTCACCAGGTACCCGTCCTCGTTGAAGGAGAAATCCTTCTCTCCCCACGTGATGTTCATGAAGTACCTGTCCAACGTGACCCCAAACGTGTTTAGAGTCACCTGAATGTCCCCAGCATGACCCCAAACGTGTTTAGGGTCACCTGAATGTCCCCAGCACATCCCCAAGAGTGTTTAGGGTCACCTGAATTTCCCCAACCCAACCAAACCCCAGTCACAACCATGTCTAGGGTCACCCAGCTGTCCCCAACCTACTTCCAACCACGTCTAAAGCCATCTGAATGTCCCCAACCCAACTGTCCCCAACCCAACTGTCCCCAACCTAACCCCAACCACGTCTAGAGACACCTGAACATTCCCAACCCAACTGTCCCCAGATGAACCCCAACCATGTCTAGAACCACATCTAGAGCCACCTGAGTGTCCTCAACCTAACCCCAACCACATCTAGAACCACCTGAATGTCCCCAAACTGTCCCCAAACCAACTGTCCCCAACCCAACTCCAACCCTGTCTAGAACCACCTAAATGTCCCCAACATCCCCAAACCCCAATTGTCCCCAACCCCACTGTCCCCAACCATCTAACACTGAATCCCCAAACCAACCATCCCCAAACCCCAGCTGTCACCACTCCAACAGTCCCCATTCTAGCCCAAACCATGTCTAGAACCATGTCTAGAGCCACTTGAGTGTCCCCAACCTAACCCCAACCATATCTAGAACCACCTGAATGTCCCCAAACCAACTGTCCCCAACCCAACTGTCCCCAACCCAACTCAAGCATGTCTAGAACCACCTGAATGTCCCCAACCCAACTGTCCCCAACCCAACCATCCCCAAATCCCAACTGTGCCCAACCCAACTGTCCCCAACCTAACCCCAACCACATCTAGAACCACCACTACCCCCCCACCACCCCCAAACCCCACCGCCACCTGTGCAGGTTGTCGTTGATCTGGGTGACGTTGGGCGCGCAGCAGTCGTTGTTCAACTGTCCCCAACCGAACCCCAACCCACCTGCCACCCCCCCAACAGCGCCACCACCCCCAGCCGCCACCTGTGCAGGTTGTCGTTGATCTGGGTGACGTTGGGCGCGCGGCAGTCGTTGTTGAACTCGGGGATGAAGCCGTAGTCGCGCAGCAGCGCCTCGGCGCCCTTGGCCACGATGGCCACGCCGTTGTGCACGCGGTGCTGCAGGTCGTCGCGCCAGCCGGCCGACAGCACGGCGAACAGCCCGGCGGGCACGTGCTCGGGCAGCTGCTCGCTTCCCCCCAGGTTGGTGCCCACCACGAACCAGATGTAGCCGGGCCCGGTGAGGCCGGCGTCGCGCGCGGCGCGGAACACGGCCTCGGCCTCGTCGCGCGAGCAGTAGAGCAGCCGGATCTGCGCCGAGACCTCGCGCAGCTGCCGGCGCGTCCGGGCGCCCTCGGGGTCGTCGGTGAGGTTCAGGGTGACCACGCCGCGGTGCTCCCAGCCGATGAAGCTGCTGTCGGTCAGCACCTCCACGTAGTCCACGAAGTCCTCGTAGCCCGGCAGCAGCGTGGTGACCACGGCGAAGGCCGTCCAGTCGTACTCCTCCAGCACCTCGAAGATCACCTGGAGCTGCTGCTCCGTGGAGGAGCCCAGCTGCAGGAAGGTGGAGCCCTTCTCCTGTGGGCGTGGCAGGGTGGGGGACACAGGGTGGGGACAGTCACGTTGGGGACAGTTGGGTCACACCAGGGTTAGGGACAGTTGGGTTGGGGACAGTCACGTTGGGGACAGTTGGGTCACAGCAGATGTGGTTGGGGTTAGGGACAACAGGGTTGGGGACAGTCACGTTGGGGACAGTTGGGTCACACACCAGGGTTAGGGACAGTTGGGTTGGGGACAGTCACGTTGGGGACAGTTGGGTCACAGCAGACGTGGTTGGGGTTAGGGACAGTTGGGTTGGGGACAGTCACGTTGGGGACAGCTGGGTCACACCAGGGTTAGGGACAGTTGGGTTGGGGACAGTCACATTGGGGACAGTTGGGTCACAGCAGACGTGGTTGGGGTTGGGGGACACAGGGTGGGGACAGTCACGTTGGGGACAGTTGGGTTGGGGACAGTCACGTTGGGGACAGTTGGGCCACAGCAGACATGGTCGGGGTTAGGGACAGTTGGGTTGGGGATGATCAGGTGTTGGGGTTTGGGGACCACGGGGTTGGGGACAGCTGGGTGGATCTACAGGGATGTTTGGGTGACACTGGACACGGTTGGGGCTTGGGGACTGTTGGGTCGGGGACAGTCACGTTGGGGACAGTTGGGTCACAGCAGACGTGGTTGGGGTTGTGCTGGGGACATTCAGGTGGCCCTAGACACAGCTGGGGACATCTGGGTGACTCTAGACAGGGTTGGGGACATTCAGGTGACTCAAGACACAGTTGGGGTTAGGTTGGGGACAGCTGGGTGACACAAGATATGGCTGGGGTTGGGTTGGGGACAGCTGGGTGGCTCTGGACACAGCTGGGGACAGTTGGGTGCCCCTAGACAGGACTAGAGTTGGAGACAGTTGCATTGAGGACATCTGCTCGGTTCCAGCTCCACCTGGGGATATTCAGTTGTCCCTAAACCCACTTGGGGTCACCTCGGGTGTCCCTAAACCCGCTCAGGGTCACCTCGGGGGGCGTCACCTTGGGCGTGAGGACGATGGCGGAGCCGCCGTTGACGCCAATGATGGGCACGGAGGTCTGGGCCGAGATGAAGTCCAGGATCTGCGCCACGGCCTCGGAGCGCGTGTCGTCCTCGAAGACGACGCCGTGGATGCGCAGCGAGCTCAGCACGTCGCACAGCCGCACGATCAGGCTGCGCGGGTTGGTGTCGTTCAGCACCACCCCCACCGGGTTCACGTCCAAGGAGAAGTTCCGGAAGGTTCCGGGCGCCAGGCGGGGCCCGGCGGGGCCGTAAGAGGCCCCGCTGAGGATCACGGCCACGTTGAGCGTGCGGCGCGGCGCCGCCGGCGGCTCCAGGAAGGGGCTGGCGCAGGCCAGGGCCAGGGCGAGCAGCATCCTGCCGGCGGGGACGGGGACCGGGACCGGGGGGCTCATGGTGCCACCACGCCCTGTGGGGACACCAGCACCCACCAGTGACCACCGGTGACCACTGGTGACCACCAGGGACCACCAGGGACCACCAGTGAGCACCGGTGACCACCAGTGACCACCAGTGACCAGCAGTAACCACCAGTGACCACCAGTAAGCACCAGTACCCATCAGTGACCACCAGTAACCACCAGTAACCAGCAGTGACCACCAGTGCTCACCAGTAACCACCAGTGCCCACCAGTAACCACCAGTGACCACCAGTGCCCATCAGTGCTCACCAGTGACCACCAGTGACCACCAGTAACCAGCAGTGACCACCAGTAACCACCAGTGACCACCAGTAACCACCAGTGCCCATCAGTGCTCACCAGTAACCACCAGTGACCACCAGTAACCACCAGTGCCCATCAGTGCTCACCAGTAACCACCAGTGACCACCAGTAACCACCACTGCCCATCAGTAACCACCAGTGACCACCAGTGACCAGCAGTAAGCACCAGTAATCACCAGTAATCATCAGTAACCACCAGTGACCACCAGTAACCACCAGTAAGCACCAGTAACCATTAGTAATCACCAGCAACCACCAGTGACCAGCAGTAATGACCAGTAACCACCAGTGCCCACCAGTAACCACCAGTGACCACCAGTGACCACCAGTGACCACCAGTAACCACCACTGCCCATCAGTAACCACCAGTGACCACCAGTGACCAGCAGTAAGCACCAGTAATCACCAGTAATCACCAGTAATCATCAGTAACCACCAGTGACCACCAGTAACCACCAGTAAGCACCAGTAATCATTAGTAATCACCAGCAACCACCAGTGACCAGCAGTAATGACCAGTAACCACCAGTGCCCACCAGTAACCACCAGTAACCACCGGTGACCACCAGCAACCACCAGTAACCACCAGTAATCACCAGTGCCCACCAGTGCTCACCAGTAACCACCAGTGCCCACCAGTAATCCCAGTAACAGCCCAGCACAAAAGCCCGTTACCATCCCCTGGACAGCAGGGACGAACCCCCCTCGCTGTCCCCAGGATGGGGGGGGACACGCACACACAAATCTGTCACTGTCCCCAAAACACTGGGGACAAATCCCTGTCACTGTCCCCATGGCAACAAGGTGACGAACTGCTTTGTCCCCAAAGCAGCGGGGACAAACTTGTGTCACTGTCCCCAAAACGGTGGGGTGACAAACCTGTGCCAGCAGGTGACAAAACCCTGTCACTGTCCCCAGAACAGGGGACCAAACTCCTGCCACTGTCCCCAAAACAATGGGTGACAAACCTGTGCCAGTAGGTGACAAAATCCTGTCATTGTCCCCAAACCAGCAGGTGACAAACCCCTGTCACTGTCCCCAAAACAGCAGGGACAAACTGGGGCCAGCAGGTGACAAACATCTGTCACTGTCCCCAAAACAATGGGGACAAACACCTGTCACCATCCCTGTAACAGCAGGTGACAAACCCTTGTCACTGTTCCCAAAACAACGGGGACAAACTGTGCCAGCAGGTGACAAACCCCTGTCACTGTTCCCAAAACAATGGGCGACAAACTCCTGTCACTGTCCCCAAACCAGCAGGTGACAAACCCCTGTCACTGTCCCCAAAACAGCGGGTGACAAACCCCTGTCACTGTCCCCAAGACAACAGAGACAAACCTGTGCCAGCAGGTGACAAAACCCTGTCACTGTCCCCAGAACAGGGGAACAAACCCCTGCCACTGTCCCCAAAACAATGGGGACAAACCTGTGCCAGGTGACAAATCCCTGTCACTGTCCTCAGAACAGGGGGACAAACCTGTGCTGGTGGGTGACAAACCCCTGTCACTGTCCCCAAAACAGCAGGTGACAAACTGTGCCAGCAGGTGACAAACCCCTGCCACTGTCCCCAAAACAACAGAGACAAACCTGTGCCAGTAGGTGACAAAACCCTATCACTGTCCCCAAAACAATGGGCGACAAACCTGTGCCAGCAGGGGACAAACCCCTGTCACTGTCCCCAAACCAGCAGGTGACAAACCCCTGTCACTGTTCCCAAAACAATGGGTGACCAACTCCTGTCACTGTCCCCAAACCAGCAGGAACAAACCGCTGCCAGCGGGTGACAAACCTGTGTCATTGTCCCCAGAACAGCAGGGACAAACCTGTGCCAGGAGGTGACAAACCTCTGTCACCACCATCCCCAGAACAGCAGGAGGGGACAAACCCCTGTCCCCATCCCCACAGCAGCGAGGACAAACTGTCCCCGTGCCGGAGGGGGACACAACCCCCGTGTCATTGTCCCCACACCCCCTGTGTCACTGTCCCCACAACCCCCGTGTCATTGTCCCCACGCCGGCAGCAGACAAAGCTGTGTCACCGTCCCCGTGACAACGGGGTGACAATTCAATGTCCTCACCCCCCTCTGTGTCCCCCTCCTGTCCCCTCCGTGTCCCCACCCCTGGTGCCACCCCTGTGTCCCTTCCGTGTCCCTTCCGTGTCCCCTCCGTGTCCCCTCCGGGTCCTACCTGGCCCAAGCTCCTCTCGGGGGGGCTCTGCCTCATCTCGGCCGGGGGGACAACACAGAGGGGACAATGCGGGGGTTGGGGACACTGGGGGGGTTGGGGACACTGGGGGTTGGGGACACACACACAGGGGGGGTTGGGTTGGTGGCTGCACCTGGGGGAGGAGGGGACAGTGAGGGGGGGGGAGGTCCCACCCTTCCCTTCCTGCCCCACCCTCCCCCCAAAAGCCCCAAATGTCCCCCAAAATATCGGATCCCACCCCCCGGTCTAAACTCCCATCCCAGTTTACCCAGTTGGTTCATCCTGGGCCACCCAGTTGGATCCCAGTACCCCCAGTGCCGCTCTGACACCCCCCAGATGGATCCCAGTCCCTCCGAGTCCCCCAGACTGGTCACCAGCGCCCTCCCAGTTAAACTCCAGTATCCCCCAGTCCCCCCCAGTCCTTCCTCACATCCCATTCTACTGTCCCGGGTCCCAGCTCCTCCCAGTCCCTCCCAGTATCCCCCATTCCGCCCCAAATCCCTCCCAGTATCCCCCATTCGGCCCTAAATCCCTCCCAGTCCCCCCAAATCCCATTCCAGCCCCCCTGCAGTTCATCCCAGTTCATCCCAGTTCCCCTTCCATCCCTTCCCAGTGCCTCACAGCGAGATCCCAGCATTCCCCAGTTACGCCCAGTCCCATTCCAGTCCCTCCCAGTTCACCCAAATCCCATTCCACTGCCCCCCAGTCCCATCCCAGTCCCCCAAACTGGTCCCAGCCCCCTCTCCATCCCCTCCCAGTCCCCCCAGTCCCATCCCAGTCCCCCAAACTGGTCCCAGCCCCCTCTCCATCCCCCCCCAGTCCCATCCCAGTCCCCCAAACTGGTTCCCAGCTCTCTCTCCATCCCATCCCAGTCCCTCCCAGTCCCCTGCGACGAGACCCCGGCACCTCCAATTCCCCCCAAACCCTCCCAGTGCCCCCCCAGTTGGACCCCGACCCCCCCAACTGGTCACCATCTCCCCCCTCACCCCCTCCCAGCGCTCCCAGTCCCTCCCAGTGCCTCCCAGTGCCCCCCAGTCCGGCCCCGCCGCTCCCCCCCCCGGCCCTGCAGCACCCGCTGCCGCTCGCAGAATACTAATAGGGCAGGCGGGCGGTGCGGCGGGGCCGCCTGTCTGTCCGTCTGTCCGTCCGTCTGTCCCCGTGTCCGTCTGTCCCTGCCCTCCCGGGGGTATCGGGGTGTCCCAGCCCGCGGGGAAAGGGAAGTGGGGGGTTTGGGGTGTTGTAGGGTGGGGGGCTGTGGCGGTTTTGGGGTGTCAGGGCGTTGTTGGGGTGTTGCTGGGGTGGTTTTGGGTTTTTAGGGGTGTCGGGGGGTTTGGGGGTGTTGAGGGGCGCCAAGGGGATGCGGGTTGTTTGGGGGTGTCAGGGTGTTGTTGTTGGGGTGTCTGTCGGGGGGGCTCTGTGGATTTTGGGGGATTTTGTGGCGTTTGGGGGTGCCAGAGAGCTCTCGATCATTGGGGTCTATGCGGGGATACCAGGGATGTTTTCGGGTGCAGAGGGGGGGGGGGTCTCAGGGGGTGTCGGGGTCCCAGAGGATATTGGGGTCCCAGGGGATGTCCCCAAGGGGTGTTGGGGGGTCCCAGGGGGTCCGGAGGGGGGGTGCTGGAGGTTCCTGAGAGGGTCTCGGGGTGTCGGGGGGGGGGTCTGTGAGGTGTTGGGGGGTCCCGGGGGGGTGTCAGAGAGCTGGGGGGCCCGGGGGGTGTTGGGGCTCTGTCAGGTTGGTGGGGGTGCTGGATGGGGGTTGGGGGTCGCGGGGGGGTCTGTGGGGGGACAGTCACGGTGTCAGAGCATTGAGGGGGGGTCCTGGGGGGATTGTGAGGAGCTCCCGGGGGGGCTATGGGGGTCTCCAGGGAGAGCGGGGGGGTCTTTCGGTACCTGGTGGTCCCGGGGGGGTCTCAGGGGGGGTCCCCAGGGGGGTCTATCGGGTGTGGGGGGGTCCGTGGGGAGGGGTCCGTGGGGAGGGGTCCCCGGCCGGCGCTCACCTCTCACACTGCCCGCCGCATCCCCGCCGCTGCCGCCGCCGGTCACTGGGACACACCGGCCCGGCCCCGCCCCCTGCGGTACCGGCTCCGCCCCTCCCGGTACTGGCCACACCCCCTGCGGTACCGGCCCCGCCCCTCTCGGTACTGGCCACACCCCCTTTGGTACCGACCCCGCCCCTCTCGGTACCAGCTCCGCCCCCCGGTACTGACCACGCCCCTCCCGGAACTGACCACGCCCCTCTCTGTACCGACCACGCCCCCTCCCGGTACCACCGGGGGGGGGGCAGGACGGACCGACCTCCCCTCCCCCCCTTTCCTGGGGGTGATTTGGGTTCAGAGCCTGTCACCAGGCGTGTCACCAGCCTGTCACTATATCGCGACAGAGACCGACAGTCCCCCCATCACCTCAGTGCACCCCTCAACCCCCCCAATGCCTCTGAAAGGCCCCCAGAGACCCCAATATTCCCCCGTTATCCCAAAGCCCCCTCACGCTTACCCCCAAAAGCTCTCAGCACCCTCAAAACCCCCCCAGAGCCCCCTCCCAGTTATCCCAGTTACTCTTTGGGGACACCCCAGACACTCGCAGCCCCCTCAGGAGACTCTGGGGGAGTTGTGGGGCAGCTCTTGGGGGTGTGGGGCAGATTTTGGGGGCTGTGGGGCAGGAGAATGGGGGGGCAGCTTTATGGTGGTCACAGGGACACTTCAGGGGATGGGGACACGGACAGCTGGGGGAACAGGGACAGGCAGTTGTTGCCTCAGGCCAGGTGGCAGCTGGCGACAGGCACAGGTGAGCCAGGGACAGTTGGTGGCCCAGGTACACGCTGTGGGACAAGGCCAGGTGGCAGCCTGGGGACAGGGCCAGGCCACGCGCCGCTGCCCCCGCGGCCATGCGCTAATGAATCGCGTTAATCACCTGTCCAGCAGCTGCTTCCAGTCCAGGGCCACGCTTGGGTGACTGCGACAGCAGCGAGGAGGGAAAAGGGACACTGGTGGGGACAGCAGCCCTGCCACGGTGGAGATCCCCACGGTGCGGTAAAGGGAGGTGGGTGAGGGAAATGGGGACCCGCCGCCATGATGGCGCCCTCAGCGTAAGGGGAGGGGAATGAGGGAAGCCCCTATGACCAAACCGCAGAGCCAGCGGCTCGCCCACCACTGGAGAGCCTCCTCAGATCCAGAGGGATCCAGAGGGAGGTTTGAGGTGTTCCGAGGGAGATTTGGGGGTTTCTGAGGGAGGTTTGGGAGTTCTGAGGGGTCTCTCCCTCCTCCACCCCCTCGCTCCCCTCAGCGCTTTCCCGCCCTTTTCCTTCCCTCACGGCCGCTAGGGGGCGGTCGCCTCACGGCGCGCGCCGGCTTCTGATTGGCCGCGCCCTCAGCGAGGCTCCGCCCCCTGCCTCGCGCGGCTTTGCAATGGGGGCGTGGTCTATGGGGAGGGGGCGTGTCCATAGGCGCCCTATAGAAACCCCATAGAGACCCTATAGAGACCCATAGCGCCCTATAGCAGGCCCCAGAGCCTCACAGCACCCTCGCAGCACCACTTAGGGCACCCTACAGTGCTCTGCTGAGCTATGGGGACCCATTACACCTTGCAGTGACCTGTAGTGCCCTATAGAGACCTATAGTGCCCTGTAGAGATCCTCACAGCTTCTATAAGGACCTGTAACAACCCTCACGGTGCCCTATAGACAGCCCTATAGACCCCATGTGATCCTATAGAGACCCCTAAAGAGGCCCCTATAGACCCCCCTATAGACCCCCTTATAGAAACCCCTATAGACCCCATATGATCTTATAGACGCCCCTACAGACCCCCCTATAGACACCCCTATAGACCCCATATGATCCTACAGACACCCCTAAAGACCCCCTATAGACCCCCCATAGACGCCCCTACAGACCCCCCCCCAGGAGCAGCCCAAGCCACTCACGGGCAGTGGCTCCACCCCCCCGTTACCCACAATGCCCTGCAGCAATCCCTGACCTCCCCACACAATGACGTCATTAGCCATGCTGATGATGTCACCAGTCATGTTGACACCCGCGGTGATGTCATTGGCCACGCCCACCCTGGCGCTGACTGATGTAATTTGCCATGCCTGCCTCGGTGATGATGTCATTGGCCACGCCCACCCCGTTGATGACGTCACTGGACAGGTCAGTTCTGCCATTGGCCACCCTGGGCCTGCCGATGACGGCGCTGACATCACTGGCCACGCCCATCTTGTTGATGACATCACTGGTGCCTTCAGCACCGTATTGGCTGTATCTGTGTCGCTGATGACGTCATTGCCCACGTCAGCACCATCAGAGCTCTCATTGGCCATGCTGATGATGTCACCGGCCACACCCATCTTGTTGATGACATCATTGCCCACATCACCCACACAAGAGCTCTCATTGGTCGTGCTGATGATGTCACCGGCCACATGGTGTGATGACATCACCATCTGGCCATCAATGATGTCATTGGAGGGTCATTGGTTGGGATGGGGGGGGATCTTGTCCAGTGGGCGTGTCCCACGTGGGCGTGTCCAATGGGTGTGTCCAGGGAGCGTGTCCAATGCGCATGTCACAGGTGGGTGTGGCCAGTGGGCGTGTCCATGGGTGTGACCCACGTGGGTGTGTCCCAGTGGGTGTGTCCCAGTGGGCATGTCCCAGGTGAGCATGTCCAATGGGCTTTGCCAATTGCGGGGTCCAGTGGGCGTGTCCAGTGGGCGTGTCAATGTTTGTGTCAATGGCTGTGTCCAATAGGTGTGTCCAGTGGGCGTGTCCCAAGTGGGCATGTCCCAAGTGGGCGTGTCCCAAACGGGCATGTCTAGCAGACATAGCCAGTTGCTATCTAGTGGGCGTGTCAGTGGGTGTGTCCAGTGGGCGTGTCCCAGGTGGGTGTGACCAACGGGTGTGTTCCAGATGCGCATGTCCAGTGGGCGTGTCAGTGTGCGTGTCCCAGGTGGGTGCATCCAGCAGGTGTGTCCAATGGGCGTGTCCCGAGTGGGTGTGGCAAGTGGGCATGTTCCAGGTGAGTATGCCCAGTGGGCGTGTCCAGTGGGCGTGTCCAATGGGTGTGTCCCGGGTGGATGCATCCAGCAGGTGCGCCCCATGGGCGTGCCCAGTGGGCGTGTCCCGGGTGGGCGTGGTCACTCCCGTGTCCGCAGCCGCAGGTACCCGCCCCCGCTGGCCAGAGCCAGGGCCCCGCCCAGCCCGGCCAGCGCTGGGCAGTGCCCGGGGCGGCCCCCGCCGCTGGCCCCGCCCCCTCCGGCCACAAACAGCCCCGCCCCCAGCAGCGCCGCCAGCCCTGCGGGGACACGGCGGTGACACCAGGGGGACAATGGGGTGAAAATGGGGGGACACCAGGGGGACAATGGGGTGACACCGGGGGGACAATGGGGTGACACACTGGGGTACAGGGGGGGTGACACCGGGGTACACGGGGACAATGGGGTGAAAATGGGGGGACACCAGGGTACAATGGGGTGACACCGGGGGGACAATGGGGTGACACACTGGGGTACAGGGCGGGTGACACCGGGGTGACACCGGGGGGACAATGGGGTGAAAATGGGGGACACAGGGTGACAATGGGGTGACACCGGGGGACACCGGGCTGACACCGGGGTGACACCGGGGGGACAATGGGGTGACACACTGGGGTATGGGGGTGACACCGGGGGACAATGGGGGGACAATGGGGTGACACACTGGGGTATAGGAGGGTGACACCGGGGTGACACCGGGGGGACAATGGGGTGTCACACTGGGGTATGGGGGGGTGACACCGGGGGGACAATGGGGGGGACAATGGGGTGACACACTGGGGTATAAGGGGGGTGACACCGGGGTGACACCAGGGGGACAATGGGGTGACACACTGGGGTATGGGGGGTGACACCGGGGGGACAATGGGGTGACACACTGGGGTATAGGAGGGTGACACCGGGGTGACACCGGGGGGACAATGGGGTGTCACACTGGGGTATGGGGGGGTGACACCGGGGGGACACCGGGGGGACAATGGGGTGACACACTGGGGTATGGGGGTGACACCGGGGGGACAATAGGGGGACAATGGGGTGACATCAGGGGGACAATGGGTTGACACACTGGGGTATAGGGGGGTGACACCGGGGGGGACAATGGGGTGTACACACTGGGGTATGGGGGGGTGACACCGGGGGGACAATGGGGTGACACACTGGGGTATGGGGGGGTGACACCGGGGGGACAATGGGGGGACAATGGGGTGTCACACTGGGGTATAGGGGGGTGACACCGGGGTGACATGGGGGGGACACCGGGGTGACAGTGGGGGGACACCGGGGTGACAGTGGGGGGGACATGGGGGGGACACCGGGGGGGACATCGTGGCGACACAGGGGTTGGCACTGGTGGGACACTGGGGTGACACATGGGGGGGGATGGGGGGGACAATGGGGGGACACCGGGGTGACATGGCAGGGGACATTGGGGGGACATTGGGGGGGACACGGGGGACATTGGGGTGACACTGGGGGGACATTGGGGGGAACACTGCGGGGACACTGGAGGTGACACTGGGGGGACATTGGGGGCACGCTGAGGGGGACAAGGGGGTGACACTGCAGGGACATTGGGGGGACACTGGGGGGGGACATCGTGGGGGACAAGGACATGGGGGGGGTCACAGGGATTTGGGGGGATTTCAGGGGTGCAGAGGGGGTTCAGGGGAACCCAGATAAATTTGAGGGGGACCCAGATCCATCTTGGGGGGACCCCGATCAATTTTGGGGGTTCAGGGGGTGCCAAGTTTGGGGGGATGTAGGAATTTCGGGTGGGCAAAGGGGTTTCACAGCACCCAGGGCAGTTTGGGGGTGTCCCAGGGGTATTTGGGACACTCCGGGGGTTTTGGGGACACTCTGAGGGTTTTGGGGACACTCTGAGGGGTTTTGGGGAACCCCGGGGATTCTGGGGAGCCCAGGGCAGTTTTGGGGACACTCCAGGGGTTTTGGGGAGCTCCGGGGGTTTTGGGGAGCCCAGAGCAGTTTTGGGGAGATTCCAGGGGTTTTGGGGAGCCCAAAGGGTTTTGGGGACACTCCAGGGGTTTTGGGGACACTCCAGGGGTTTTGGGGAGCTCCGGGGGTTTTGGGGAGCCCAGAGCAGTTTTGGGGACACTCCAGGGGTTTTGGGGAGCCCCAGGGGTTTTGGGGAGCCCAAGGGGTTTTGGGGGGTCCCAGGGCAGTTTTGGGGAGCCCCGGGGTTTTGGGGGTCCCAGGGCAGTTTTGGGGAGCCCCGGGGGTTTTGGGGAGCTCCGGGGGGTTTTGGGGAGCCCAGAGCAGTTTTGGGGACACTCCAGGGGTTTTGGGGAGCCCCAGGGGTTTTGGGGGGTCCCAGGGCAGTTTTGGAGGGTCCCAGGGCAGTTTTGGGGAGCCCCGGGGGTTTTGGGGAGCCCCGGGGGTTTGTGTTTTGTTGGGGTTGGGGGGGTGGGGGTTTTGGGTGGGTTGGGGTGTGTTTTTTTTTTTGGGGGTCCCAGGGCAGTTTTGGGGAGCCCCGGGGGTTTTGGGGGTGACTGACCTGCCAGCAGCTGGGCAGCGGCCGAGGGCAGGAAGAGGCGCCCGCGGGGCCCCCCCAGCAGCTGCGCGAGGAAGAGGAGGAGGCCGAGGGCCGAGAGCAGCAGGGCGGAAACCATCAGGCCCTGCACCCCCCGCAGCAGGGCTGGGGGGGCAGAGAGACCCCCGGTGAGACCCCCAAATTAACCACAGCCCCCCCAAAACTGACCACAGCACCCCCAAACTGAGCACGGCTCCCCCAAACTGACCACGGCCCCTTCAGACCCCCCTGAATCCCCCCAAATTAACCAGAGACCCCCAAAACTGACCAGAGCACCCCCAAAACTGATCAGAGTACCCCCAAACTGACCACGGCACCCCAAACTGACCACAGCCCCCACAAACTGACCACAGCCCCCCAAAACTGACCACGGCACCCCAAATTAACCACAGCCCCCCAAAACTGACCAGAGCACCCCCAAACTGACCACAGCCCCCACAAACTGACCAGCATCAACCCCTGCACCCCCCGCAGCAGGGCTGGGGAGGGCAGAGACCCCCGGTGAGACCCCCAAATTAACCAGAGACCCCCAAAAGTGACCACAGCACCCCCAAACTGAGCACGGCTCCCCCAAACTGACCACGGCCCCTTCAGACCCCCCTGAACCCCCCCAAATTAACCACAGCCCCCCAAAACTGACCAGAGCACCCCAAACTGACCACGGCACCCCAAATTAACCACAGCCCCCCAAAACCAACCATGACCCCTTCAGACCCCCCTGAACCTCCCCAAATTAACCACAGCCCCCCAAAACTGACCAGAGCACCCCCAAAACTGACCAGAGACCCCCAAACTGACCACGGCACCCCAAATTAACCACAGCCCCCCAAAACTGACCAGAGCACCCCCAAACTGACCACAGCCCCCACAAACTGACCACAGCCCCCCAAAACTGACCACGGCACCCCAAATTAACCACAGCCCCCCAAAACTGACCAGCATCAACCCCTGCACCCCCCGCAGCAGGGCTGGGGAGGGCAGAGACCCCCGGTGAGCCCCCAAAACTGAGCATGGACCCCTAAAACTGAGCACAGCCCCCCAAAACTGACCACGGCCACCCAAAACCGACCATAGGCCCTTCAGACCCCCCTCAACCCCCCCTGAACCAACAGAACCCCCCCAGGACCCCCCAAAATCCCTCCAGGGACCCCCAAACCTCACCCCGGAACTCCCCAGGACCCCCAAGACCCCCCAAAATCCCCCCAGGATCTCCCAGGACTCCCCAGGACCCCTCAAGACATCCCGGGACCCCCCAAAATCCCCCGGGACCCCCCCGGGACCCCCACTCACGGCTGAGCCCGAGGCTGCTGCACTCCCAGCCCTGGGAGCGATTTTGGGGGGCGCAGTCGTACCAGAGGTTCAGGGGCTGCGAGTCCGGCAGCACCCACCAGCCCTGGGGGACCCCAAAACATCCTCAAAACATCCTCAAAACATCCACAAAACATCCCCAAATCTTAACACAGCACCCATCAGCCCTGGGGGACCCCAAAACACCCCAAAATATCCTCAAAACACCCCAAAATATCCCTGAATATCCTCAAAAACACCCCCAAAACAAACACTCCCAAAACATCCTCCAAATATCCTCAAAACACCCCAAAACATCCCCAAAACAAACCCCAAAATATCCACAAAACATCCCCAAATCTTAACACAGCACCCATCAGCCCTGGGGAACCCCAAAACATCCTCAAAATATCCTCAAAACACCCCAAAATATCCACAAAACACCCCAAAAACACCTCCAAAACAAACACTCCCAAAACATCCTCCAAATATCCTCAAAAACACCCCAAAATATCCCTGAATATCCTCAAAAACACCCCCAAAACAAACACTCCCAAAACATCCTCCAAACATCCTCAAAACAAACCCCAAAACATCCACAAAACATCCCCAAATCTTAACACAGCACCCATCAGCCCTGGGGGACCCCAAAACACCCCAAAGTATCCTCAAAACACCCCAAAATATCCACAAAACACCCCAAAACCACCTCCAAAACAAACACCCCAAAACATCCTCCAAACACCCCAAAAACATCCCTGAATATCCTCAAAAACACCCCCAAAACACCCGCAAAACATCCTCAAAACACCCCCAAATCCTGACACAGCACCCACCAGCCCTGGGGAACCCCAAAATATCCTCAAAATATCCTCAAAACAGACCCCAAAATATCCTCAAAACAGACCCCAAAAACATCCCTGAATATCCTCAAAAACACCCCCAAAACATCCTCAAAAACACCCCCAAAACAAACACCCCAAAATATCCTCAACACATCCCCAAAGCACCCCAAAAATATCCCCAAATCCCGACACAGCACTCACCAGCTCTGGGAGACCCCAAAATATCCTCAAAACATCCTCAAAACACCCCAAAAACACCCCAAAATATCCTCAAAACACCCCAAAATATCCCTGAATATCCTCAAAAACACCCCCAAAACAAACACTCCCAAAACATCCTCCAAATATCCTCAAAACAAACCCCAAAACATCCACAAAACATCCCCAAATCTTAACACAGCACCCATCAGCCCTGGGGGACCCCAAAACATCCTCAAAATATCCTCAAAACACCCCAAAATATCCACAAAACACCCCAAAACCACCTCCAAAACAAACACCCCAAAACATCCTCCAAACATCCTCAAAACACCCCAAAACATCCTCCAAATATCCTCAAAAACACCCCAAAACATCCACAAAACATCCCCAAATCTTAACACAGCACCCATCAGCCCTGGGGGACCCCAAAACACCCCAAAATATCCTCAAAACACCCCAAAACCACCTCCAAAACAAACACCCCAAAACATCCTCCAAATATCCTCAAAAACACCCCAAAATATCCCTGAATATCCTCAAAAACACCCCCAAAACAAACACTCCCAAAACATCCTCCAAACATCCTCAAAACAAACCCCAAAACATCCACAAAACATCCCCAAATCTTAACACAGCACCCATCAGCCCTGGGGGACCCCAAAACACCCCAAAGTATCCTCAAAACACCCCAAAATATCCACAAAACACCCCAAAACCACCTCCAAAACAAACACCCCAAAACATCCTCAAAACACCCCAAAAACATCCCTGAATATCCTCAAAAACACCCCCAAAACATCCTCAAAAACACCCCCAAAACAAACACCCCAAAATATCCTCAAAACATCCCCAAAGCACCCCAAAAATATCCCCAAATCCCGACACAGCACCCACCAGCTCTGGGGAACCCCAAAAACACCCCAAAATATCCTCAAAACACCCCAAAACCACCCCAAAATATCCTCAAAACACCCCAAAATATCCCTGAATATCCTCAAAAACACCCCCAAAACAAACACTCCCAAAACATCCTCCAAATATCCTCAAAAACACCCCAAAACATCCTCAAAACAAACCCCAAAACATCCACAAAACATCCCCAAATCTTAACACAGCACCCATCAGCCCTGGGGGACCCCAAAACATCCTCAAAATATCCTCAAAACACCCCAAAATATCCACAAAACACCCCAAAACCACCTCCAAAACAAACACCCCAAAACATCCTCAAAACACCCCAAAAACATCCCTGAATATCCTCAAAAACACCCCCAAAACACCCGCAAAACATCCTCAAAACACCCCCAAATCCTGACACAGCACCCACCAGCCCTGGGGAACCCCAAAATATCCTCAAAATATCCTCAAAACAGACCCCAAAAACATCCCTGAATATCCTCAAAAACACCCCCAAAACAAACACCCCAAAATATCCTCAAAACATCCCCAAAGCACCCCAAAAATATCCCCAAATCCCGACACAGCACCCACCAGCTCTGGGGGACCCCAAAATATCCTCAAAACATCCTCAAAACACCCCAAAACCACCCCAAAATATCCTCAAAACACCCCAAAATATCCCTGAATATCCTCAAAAACACCCCCAAAACAAACACTCCCAAAACATCCTCCAAATATCCTTAAAAACACCCCAAAACATCCTCAAAACAAACCCCAAAACACCCCCAAATCCTAACACAGCACCCACCAGCCCTGGGGAACCCCAAAATACCCCTCAAAATATCCTCAAAACAGACCCCAAAATATCCTCAAAACCCCCCCAAAACACCCACAAAACATCCCCGAATCCTGACACAGCACCCACCAGCCCTGGGGGACCCCAAAACACCCCAAAAACAGACCCCAAATCCTGAGACCCCCCTGGGACCCCCCAAAACCCCCCTGGACCCCCCAAAACACCCCAAAACCAGAACCCGAATCCTGAGACCTTCTCTGGGACCCCCCAAACAGCCCCAGGACCCCCCAAAACCCCCCGGGACCCCCCAAAACACCCCAAAAACAGAACCCGAATCCTGAGACCCCCCTGGGACCCCCCAAACAGCCCCGGGATCCCCCAAAACAGCTCTGGGACCCCCCAAAACCCCCTGGACCCTCCAAAACACCCCAAAAACAGAACCCGAATCCTGAGACTTCCTCTGGGACCCCCCAAACAGCCCCGGGACCCCCCAAAACAGCTCTGGGATCCCCCAAAATCCGCCGGGACCCCGCAAAACAGCACTGGGACCCCCCAAAACCCCTCTGGACCCCCCAAAACACCTCTGGGACCCCCCAAAACCCCCCTGGACCCCCCAAAACACCCCAAAACCAGACCCCGAATCCTGAGACCTCCCCTGGGACCCCCCAAACAGCCCCGGGATCCCCCAAAATAGCTCTGGGACCCCCCAAAATACCCCCGGGACCCCCCAAAACACCTCTGGGATCCCCCAAAATCCGCCGGGACCCCACAAAACAGCACTGGGACCCCCCAAAACCCCCTGGACCCCCCAAAACACCCCAAAAACAGAACCCGAATCCTGAGACCCCCCTGGGACCCCCCAAACAGCCCCGGGACCCCCCAAAATACCTCTGGGACCCCCCAAAACACCTCTGGGACCCCCCAAAACCCCCCTGGACCCTCCAAAACACCCCAAAAACAGATCCCAAATCCTGAGACCCCCCTGGGACCCCCCAAAACAGCCCCGGGACCTCCCAAAACACCCCAAAAACAGAACCCGAATCCTGAGACCCCCCTGGGACCCCCCAAACACTTACCGGGACCCCCCAAAACACCTCTGGGATCCCCCAAACACCCCCTGGACCCCCCAAAACACCCCAAAAACAGAACCCGAATCCTGAGACCTCCTCTGGGACACCCCAAACAGCCCTGGGACCCCCCAAAGCCCCCCTGGACCCCCCAAAACCCCCCTGGACCCCCCAAAACACCCCAAAAACAGATCCCAAATCCTGAGACCCCCCTGGGACCCCCCAAACACTTACCGGGACCCCCCAAAACACCTCTGGGATCCCCCAAAACCCCCCTGGACCCCCCCCAAAACCCCCTGGGGGTCCCCCACCTTATCCAGGGTGGCGATGAAGAGGAGGAGGAGGATGAGGAGATGAAGGGCGGTGACGGCGGCCGGGAGGAGATGCATGGTGGGGCTGGGGGGGGAAGGGGTTAAAGCGGGGGTCAATGCACCCCAAAAACTCCCCCCAAAAAAAAACCCCGAGAGACCCCCAAATCCCCCCCACCCCCGAACCCGCTTAGAGCCCCCCCAAAATCCCCCAAAATCCCCCCAAATTCCCCTCAATTTCCCCCAAAAGTCTCTCGGAGTTCCCCAATTCCTCCCTGACCCCTCTTAGAGCCCCCCAAATTCCCCCAAAGTCCTTCAGAGCCCCCCAAATCCCCCCCAGAACCCCCCAAAATCCCTCAGCGTCCCCCAAACGCCCCCAAATCCCCTTTGAAACCCCTTAGAACTCCCCCAGATCCCCCGCAAATTCGCCCCAATCGCCCCCCCAAAATCCCCCTGAGAACCCCCCAAATCCCACTCAGACCCCCCAGACCCCCCCAAATCCCCCCCAAATCCCCCCCAAAGTCCCTCAGACCCCCCCAAACCGCCCCAAATCCCACTCAGACCCCCCCAAACCGCCCCAAATCCCCCCAAATCCCACTCAGACCCCCCAAACCCCCAAACCCCCCCAAATCCCCCCCACCCACTTTCGGGGTCCCGCCGCTCCCGCGGCTCCGCTCGTTCCGTTACGGAGTGGGCGTGGCCTCGCCGATCCAGACCACGCCCCAAACTGACCACACCCACCCCGTGGCCACGCCCATCAACGACCACACCCATCCTCGGTCACACCCACTCTGCCCACGCAGACTCGCGGGCCCCCCCCGCCCCCAAATCCCGGCTTCTGATTGGTTGTTGATTTTTGGGCGGCGCCTGATTGGCTGAAAAGTTTGGCGGCCTCTGATTGGTGGGGTTTGGTTTTTTTTTTTCGGGTTTCCCGGCCTCCTACGGCGCGCTGCGCTCTGATTGGTCGACAAGAAGAGGGGCGGGGTTTAGGAGTAAATAAACAGCCTCTGATTGGCTGTTGGCGCTGCGGCCACACCCTGCTTGTGATTGGCTACAATTCCCGAGCCCCACCCAGCCTCTGATTGGTTGAGTCTCGCTGAGGTAGGGGATTATCCCGAATCACGTGATCGTTGTGACCACGCCCTCTTTTCCCCCGCGTCACGTGGTCTCCATGGCAACGGCGGGAGGAGTCACGTGACCGCGGTGAGTGCGGGGGGGGGAAATTTGGGGGGTCCAGGGGGGGGAAATTGGGGGGGGGGGGACCCCGTTTTGGGGGCGCTTTGGGGGTGGGGGGAGCCTGGGGGAGGAATTTGGGGGGTACGGGGGGGGGCTGGGATGGGATTTGGGGGGGAGATGGGATTTGGGGGCTGGGACAGAATTTGGGGGGGCTTGGGGGGGCTGGGATGGGATTTAGGGCGGGGGATGGGATTTGGGGGGGCTTGGGGGGCTGAGATGGAATTTGGGGGTCTGGGATGGAATTTGGGGGGGATTTGGGGGGCTGGGATGGAATTTGTGGGGACTTGAGGGACTGGGGTGGAATTTGGGGGGCTGGAATTGAATTGGGGGGGCTTGGGGGGCTGAGATGGGATTTGGGGGGCTGGAATGGAATTTGGGGGTCTGGGGGGGATTCGGGGTCTCAGCGGGGCAGTGGGGGGGTCTGGGGGGGCATTTCGGGATAATTTTGGGGTTGATGACGTCACTGGTGGGGGGAAGGGAAGTTGTCCCCTCGTTGCCACCAACAAAGCGGTGCCAGCCCCGGCAGGGGACAGACGGACACACGGACACACGGACAGACGGACAGACGGACGGACGGACGCTGCACCCCTGGGGGGGGCTGGGCGGGGGTCCCGGACCCCTCGATGGGGGTCCCGGGGTCCCCCCTGCCCCCCCACAGATGGACCGGGTGGAGCTGCTGGAGGCGGAGCTGCAGAGGGTGAGAGACCCCCGGGATTGGGGAGGGGGCTCGGAGAGACCCCGGGATTGGGGAGGGGGCTCAGGGACCCCCGGGATTGGGGAGGGGGCTCAGAGAGACCCCCGGGATTGGGGAGGGGGCTCAGAGACCCCCGGGATTGGGGAGAGGGATCAGAGAGACCCCCGGGATTGGGGAGGAGGCTTGGAGACCCCCGGGATTGGGGAGGGGGCTCAGAGAGACCCCCGGGATTGGGGAGGGGGCTCAGAGACCCCCGGGATTGGGGAGGGGGCTCAGAGGCAGGGGTGGGGGTCCCTGACCCATTCTGGGGGGTCCCTGACCCATTTTGGGGGGGCCCTGACCCATTTTGGGGGGGCTCACAGGCAGGGGCAGTTTTGGGGGGCTCCCTGGGGGTCCCTGACTGATTTTGGGGTGTCCCACGGGCAGGGGCGGTTTTGGGGGGGTCCCTGGGGGTTTCTCACCCATTTTGGGGGTCCCACAGGCGGGGGCGGTTTTGGGGGGGTCCCTGGGGGTCTCTCACCCATTTTGGGGGGTCCCACAGGCGGGGGCGGTTTTGGGGGGGTCCCTGACTGATTTGGGGGGGGTCTCACAGGCAGGGGCGGTTTTGGGGGGGTCTCTCACCCATTTTGGGGTGTCCCACAGGCGGGGGCGGTTTTGGGGGGGTCCCTGGGGGTCTCTCACCCATTTTGGGGGGTCCCACAGGCGGGGGCGGTTTTGGGGGGGTCCCTGGGGGTCCTGCCCCGCCTGCGCCGGGAGCTCGAGGGGCTGCGGGGGGAGCGGCGGCGGCTGCGGCGCCTCCTGAGGCGGCGGCTCCAGGTGAGACCCCCCCCCCCCAAAAACCCCCAAAATCCCCCAAAAAATCCCCCTGAACCCCCCAAAAACCCCCTGACCTACCCCAAAATCCCCCTGACCCCCCCAAAATCCCCCTGACCCCACCCCAAAATCCCCCCCAAAACTTCTTGGCTGCCCCCCAAATTCCCCCGACCCCCCAAAATCCCCCCAAAATTCCCCTTGACCCCCCCCAAACCCTCCTGACCCCCCAAAAACCCTTTTGGGCCCCCCAAAACCTCCCAAAATCCCCCTGACCCCCCCAAAATCCCCCTGACCCCCGAGTCCAGGGCAGGGGGTGGATCCCGGGGTGACGGAGGGCTCTGATTGGCTGAGGAATCGATCCCGGGGTGACGGAGGGCTCTGATTGGCTGGGAAAGGATCCCAGAGGGAGAGAAGGCTCTGATTGGCCAGGGAATCGATCATGGGGTGACAGAGGGCTCTGATTGGCTGGGGAAGGACGTCAGAGGGAGAGAAGGCTCTGATTGGCTGGGAAACGGGTCCTGGGCTCACAGAGGGCTCTGATTGGCTGGGGAGTGGATCCTGGGCTCACAGAGGGCTCTGATTGGCTGGGGAACAGATCCTGGGCTCACAGAGGGCTCTGATTGGCTGGGGAGTGGATCCTGGGCTCACAGAGGGCTCTGATTGGCTGGGGAGTGGATCCTGGGCTCACAGAGGGCTCTGATTGGCTGGGGAACGGATCCTGGGCTCACAGAGGGCTCTGATTGGCTGGGGAACAGATCCTGGGCTGTCAGAGGGCTCTGATTGGCTGGGGAGTGGACCCCAGAGGGCTCTGATTGGCTGGGGAGTGGATCCTGGGCTCACAGACGGCTCTGATTGGCTGGGGAATGAATCCTGGGCTCACAGAGGGCTCTGATTGGCTGGGGAGTGGATCCTGGGCTCACAGAGGGCTCTGATTGGCTGGGGAACGGATCCTGGGCTCACAGGGGGCTCTGATTGGCTGGGGAACAGATCCTGGGCTCACAGAGGGCTCTGATTGGCTGGGGAATCGGATCATGGGCTGTCAGAGGGCTCTGATTGGCTGGGGAGTGGATCCCAGAGGGCTCTGATTGGCTGCAGGAGCTGGAGGACACCCAGCGGCAGATCGAGGCCGAGCTGGAGCGAGCGGCGACCGCCAAGAGTGACAGGTGGGGACCCCAAAACCCCCAAAACCCCCCCGATACCCCTAAACCCGACACCCCCAAATCCTGGCACCCCAAAAATCCCCCCGAACCCCCCAAAACCCCTCAATACCCCCCCAAAATCTCCTGATACCCCCAAACCCGACACCCCCAAATCCTGCCACGCCCAAACCCCCCCACCCAGAACCCCAAATCCCAACACCCCAAACCTCGCTGACCTCTCCCTGACGCCCCAAACCTCCGCCAGAACCCCAAAACCCTCCCGGGACCCCAAAAATCACCCTGGAACCCAAAAAAACCCCTGGAACTCCCCAGGAACCCCAAAAATCCCAACACCCCCCAAAAACCCCCTAAAAACCCCTAAACCAGACACCCCCAAATCCCAAAACTCCCCAACCCCCCAAACTTCTAATCCCAACACCCCCAGACCCCCCAAAAATCCCCCTGGAACCCCAAAACCCTGGAACCCCAAAACCCCCCCAGGAACCCCTCAAAAGCCCCCCAGAACCCCAAAAACTCCCCCAAACCCCCCTGACCTCCCCCTGATACGCCTAAAACCCCCCTGGAACCCCCAAAATCTCCCTGATACCCCTAAACCCGACCGACACCCCCAAAACTCCTCTGGAACCCCAAAAACCCCCCTGGGACCCCCCCCCAAAAACCCCTGATATCCCTACACCTGACACCCCCGAATCCTGACACCCCCAAAAACCCCCCTGGGACCCCCAAAACTCCCCCTGGGAGCCCCCAAAAGCCCCCCACAACCCCAAAAAAACCCCTTGGAACCCCCCCAAAAACCCCTGATATCCCTACACCTGACACCCCCGAATCCTGACACCCCCAAAAACCCCCTGGGAGCCCCCAAAAGCCCCCCACAACCCCAAAAACCCCCCAAAAACCTCCCCTGGGACCCCCCCCAGAAAAACCCTGGAACCCCCCCAGGAACCCCAAACTCCCCCCACTGGAACCCCCCAAAAACCCCCCCTGAAACTCCCCAAATTTTCCCCCCGAACACCCCCAGAACCCCCGGAGCACCCCAAAATCTCGGCTCGGTGTCCCCGCAGGGTCCCGCAGGTGTCCCGGGGGTCCCGGGGGGGGTCCCGGGGGGCGCTGGACGAGGCCGAGCGGGAGCGGGGGCGGCACCGGGAGCGGCAGCGGCGCCTGCGGAGCTTCCTGGGCACCAAGGGGAGAGTGAGACCCAAAACCGGTACTGGGCGAACTGGGAGGGACTGGGAACACTGGGATTGGGAACTGGGAGCACTGGGAGCACTGGGATTGGGGACTGGGATGGGGAACTGGGATTGGGAACTGGGATGGGGAACTGGGAGCACTGGGATTGGGAACTGGGAGCACTGGGATGGGGAACTGGGGGCGCCTGCGGAGCTTCCTGGGCACCAAGGGGAGAGCGAGACCCAAAACCGGTACTGGGGGAACTGGGAGGGACTGGGAACACTGGGATTGGGAACTGGGATGGGGAACTGGGATTGGGAACTGGGATGGGGAACTGGGAGCACTGGGATTGGGAACTGGGATGGGGAACTGGGATTGGGAACTGGGATGGGGAACTGGGAGCACTGGGATTGGGAACTGGGAGCACTGGGATGGGGAACTGGGGGCGCCTGCGGAGCTTCCTGGGCACCAAGGGGAGAGCGAGACCCAAAACCGGTACTGGGCGAACTGGGAGGGACTGGGATTGGGAACTGGGATGGGGAACTGGGATTGGGAACTGGGAAGGACTGGGGAGACTGGGATTGGGAACTGGGAGCACTGGGATGAGGAACTGGGAGCACTGGGATTGGGAACTGGGAGCACTGGGGGGACTGGGAACACTGGGATTGGGAACTGGGAGCACAGGGATTGGGAACAGGGATTGGGAACTGGGAGCACTGGGATTGGGAACTGGGAGCACTGGGATGGGAGCTTCCTGGGCACCAAGGGGAGAGCGAGACCCAAAACCGGTACTGGGCGAACTGGGAGGGACTGGGAACACTGGGATTGGGAACTGGGATTGGGAACTGGGATTGGGAACTGGGAGCACTGGGATTGGGAACTGGGATGGGGAACTGGGATTGGGAACTGGGAAGGACTGGGGAGACTGGGATTGGGAACTGGGAGCACTGGGATGGGGAACTGGGATTGGGAACTGGGAGCACTGGGATGGGGAACTGGGAGCACTGGGATTGGGAACTGGGGGCGCCTGTGGAGCTTCCTGGGCACCAAGGGGACAGCGAGACCCAAAACCGGTACTGGGGGAACTGGGAGGGACTGGGAACACTGGGATTGGGAACTGGGATGGGGAACTGGGATTGGGAACTGGGATGGGGAACTGGGAGCACTGGGATTGGGAACTGGGAGCACTGGGATGGGGAACTGGGGGCGCCTGCGGAGCTTCCTGGGCACCAAGGGGAGACCGAGACCCAAAACCGGTACTGGGGGAACTGGGAGCACTGGGAGCACTGGGGGAACTGGGAACTGGGAGCACTGGGATTGGGAACTGGGGGGACTGGGATGGGGAACTGGGATTGGGAACTGGGAGCACTGGGATTGGGAATTGCGATTGGGAACTGGGAGCACTGGGAACACTGGGGGAACTGGGAGCACTGGGATGGGGGGACTGGGATTGGGAACTGGGAGCACTGGGATTGGGAACTGGGAGCACTGGGATTGGGCACTGGGATTGGGGGGACTGGGATTGGGAACTGGGAGCGCTGGGAGCACTGGGATTGGGAACTGGGAGCACTGGGATTGGGCACTGGGATTTGGGGGACTGGGATTGGGAACTGGGAGCGACTGGGAGCACTGGGATTGGGAACTGGGAGCACTGGGATGAGGAACTGGGAGCACTGGGGGGACTGGGAGCACTGGGATTGGGAACTGGGAGCACTGGGGGGACTGGGAGCACTGGGATTGGGAACTGGGAGCACTGGGATGAGGAACTGGGAGCACTGGGATTGGGAACTGGGAGCACTGGGGGACTGGGAGCACTGGGATTGGGAACTGGGGGCACAGGGATTGGGAACTGGGATTGGGAACTGGGGGCGCTGGGATTGGGCACTGGGATTGGGGGAACTGGGATGGGGAACTGGGAATACTGGGGGAACTGGGATTTGGAACTGGGAACACTGGGATGGGGAACTGGGAGCACTGGGATTGGGAACTGGGGTGACTGGGGGAACTGGGATTGGGAACTGGGGTGACTGGGGGGATGGAGACTGGGAACTGGGGGGCAATTGGGGCAATTGGGGGAACTGGGGGGCACTTGGGGGAACTGGGGGGCACTTGGGGGCATCTGGGGGCACCTGGAGGTACTTGGGGGGCACCTGAGGGGTCTCCAGAGCCTTGAGGGGGATTTGGGGTGCCCTGGGTTGGGGTATTGGGGGTCCCTGGGTGCCCCCCAGACCCTTGGGGAGGATTTTGGGGGTCCCTGGGTGCCCCCCAGACCCCTGGGGAGGATTTTGGGGGTCCATGGATGTTCCCCCCCCCAGTTTGGCCCCAGCTGAAGCCCCGAGCCCCCCCAGAACCCCCCGAGGGGATGGGGGAGGGGCTGGAGCCCCCCAAAAATGAGGAGGAGGAGGAGGAGACTTGGATGGACGGTGAGGGGCGATTTGGGGGGGCTCTGAGGGGTCCCAGGAGGTTTTGGGGGGGCTCTGAGGGGTCCCATGGTGGATTTTGGGGTTCCCATGTTGGTTTTTGGGGTTCCCATGGTGAATTTTGGGGTTCCCACATTGATTTTTGGGGTTCGGGGAAGATTCCCATGTTGAATTTAGGGTTCCCACGTTGATTTTTGGGGTTCCCATTGCGGATTTTGGGGTTCCCATGTTGATTTTGGGGGTTATGGGGTGTTCCCATGGGGGACTTTGGGGTTCCCATGCTGATTTTTGGGGTTCCCATGGTGGATTTTGGGGTTCCCATGTTGATTTTTGGGCTTTCCCCGTTGGTTTTTGGGGTGAAGGGGGATTCCCATGGGGGATTTTGGGGTTCCCATGTTGATTTTTGGGGTTCCCATGTTGATTTTTGGGGTTCCTCCGCTGGTTTTTGGGGTGCAGGGGATTCCCATGGGAGATTTTGGGGTTCCCATGTTGATTTTTGGAGTTCCCACATTGATTTTTGGGGTTCCCTCGTTGGTTTTTGGGGTGCAGGGGATTCCCACGTTAATTTTTGGGGTTCCCCGTTGGTTTTTGGGGTGCAGGGGGATTCCCATGGGGGATTTTAGGGTTCCCATGTTGATTTTTGGGGTGCAGGGGGATTCCCATGGGAGATTTTGGGGTTCCCATGTTGATTTTTTGGGGTTCCCACGCTGATTTTTGGGGTTCCCCCGTTGGTTTTTGGGGTGCAGGGGGATTCCCATGGGGGATTTTAGGGTTCCCACGCTGATTTTTGGGGTCCCCCGCTGGTTTTTGGGGTGCAGGGGATTCCCACGTTGATTTTTGGGGTTCCCCCGTTGGTTTTTGGGGTTCCCACGCTGATTTTTGGGGTTCCCCCGTTGGTTTTTGGGGTGCAGGGGGATTCCCATGGGGGATTTTAGGGTTCCCATGTTGATTTTTGGGGTTCCCCCGTTGGTTTTTGGGGTGCAGGGGGATTCCCATGGGGGATTTTAGGGTTCCCACGCTGATTTTTGGGGTCCCCCGCTGGTTTTTGGGGTGCAGGGGATGCCCAGAGCTTCTCTCGGTTCCTGCTGCTGACGGAGCAGCACCGGGAGCTGCAGGAGCTGCAGCAGCACGTGGAGCAGGTGGGACCCCAAAACCCCTCCAGGGACCCCAAAATCCCCCCAAATCCCCCTTCTGACACCCCAAAACCCCTCCAGGGACCCCAAAATCCCCCGAAATCCCCCTTCTGACACCCCAAAACCCCTCCAGGGACCCCAAAACCCCTCCAGGGACCCCAAAATCCCCCCAAATCCCCCTCAAATCCCCCTCCTGACACCCCAAAACCCCTCCAGGGACCCCAAAACCCCCCAAAATCCCTTCCCAGCACCCCAAAACCCCTCCAGGGACCCCAAAACCCCTCCAGGGACCCCAAATCCCCCCAAATCCCCTTCCCAGCACCCCAAAACCCTCCAGGGACCCCAAACCCCCCAAAACCCCTCCCAAGACCCCAAAACCCCCCAAATCCCCCTCCCAACACCCCAAAACCCACCAAAATCCCTTCCCAGACCCCCCCAAAACCCCCAGATCCTCCCAAAATCCCTCCTAACACCCCGAAACCTCCCCCAAAACCCCCAAAACTCCTCAGCTCTCCAAAAAAAAACCATCCCAACAGCCCAAAACCCCCTCCAGACACCCCAAAATACCCCAAATCCCCCCTCAAATCCCCCTCTCAACACCCCAAAACCCCTCCCAGCACCCCAAAACCCACCAAAATCACCCAAACCCCTCCCAGCACCCCCAAAACTGCTCCCAGCACCCCCAAAACTCCTTCCCAACACTCCAAAACCCCCCAAACTCCTCCCAAGACCCCAAAACTCCTCCCCAGACCCCCAAACCCCCCAAAAACCCCTCCCAAAACCCCAAAACCCCTCAAACTCCTCCCAAGACCCCAAACCACCTCCCAGCACCCCAAAACCCCCCAAAACTCTTTCTCAGCCCTCCAAAAACCCCCAAAAAACCCTCTCAGCACCCCAAAACCTGTCCCATGACCCCAAAACCCCTCCCGACACCCCCAAGCCCCCAAAACCCCCCAAATCCCCCTCCCAGCACCCCAAAACCCCCCAAAACTCTTTCTCAGCCCACCAAAAACCCCCCAAATCCCCCTCCCAACACCCCAAAACCCACCAAAATCACCCAAAACTCCTCCCAGCACCCCCAAAACTCCTTCCCAACACTCCAACCCCCCCAACACCCCCAAAACCCCCCAAAACTCTTTCTCAGCCCTCCAAAACCCCCCCAAAAACCCCTCCCAACACCCGCAAACCCCCCAAATCCTCCCCAAAACCCCTTCCAGATCCCAGCACCCCAAAACCCCCCAAAACTCTTTCTCAGCCCACCAAAATCCCCCCAAATCCCCCTCCCAACACCCCAAAACCCCCCCAAAATCCCCAAATCCCCTCCCAACACCCCCAAAACCCACCAAAATCACCCCAAACCCCTTCCCAGCACCCCCAAACTCCTCCCAAGACCCCAAACCCCTCCCAGCACCCCAAACCCCCAAAACTCTTTCTCTCAGCCCACCAAAACCCCCAAATCCCCCTCCCAACACCCCAAAACCCACCAAAATCACTAAAACTCCTCCCAGCACCCCAAAACTCCTTCCCAACACTCCAACACCCCCCAACACCCCCCAAAACCCCTCCTAGCACCCCAAAACCCCCCAAAAACCCCTCCCAGCACCCCCAAAACTCCTCCCAGCACCCCAAAACCCCCAAAAAACCCCCAGCACCCCAAAACCCCTCCCAGCACCCCAAACCTCCTCCCAGCACCCCAAAACCCCCCAAAACTCCTCCCAGCACCCCAAAACTCCTTCCCAACACTCCCAAACCCCCCAAACTCCTCCCAAGACCCCAAAACCCCCCAAAAACCCCTCCCAGCACCCCAAAACCCCCCAAAACTCTTTCTCAGCCACCAAAAACCCCCAAATCCCCTCCCAACACCCCCAAAACCCACAAAAATCACCCAAAACTCCTCCCAGCACCCCCAAAACTCCTTCCCCAACACTCCAACCCCCCAACACCCCCAAAACCCCCCAAACTCTTTCTCAGCCCTCCAAAAACCCCCAAAAACCCCTCCCAACACCCCCAAACCCCCCAAATCCTCCCCCAAAACCCCTTCCAGATCCCAGCACCCCAAAACCCCCCAAAACTCTTTCTCAGCCCACCAAAAACCCCCCAAATCCCCCTCCCAACACCCCAAAACCCACCAAAATCACCCCAAATCCCCTCCCAACACCCCAAAACCCACCAAAATCACCCAAATCCCCCTCCCAACACCCCCAAAACCCCCCCAAAACCCCCCCAAATCCCCTCCCAGCACCCCAAAACCCACCAAAATCACCCAAAACTCCTCCCAGCACCCCCAAACCCCCCCAAAATCCCCCCAAATCCCCTCCCAAACCCCCTCCCCAGCTCCGGGCAGCGGTGGCAGCGGCCGAGACCCCCGAGGAGCCGGGGGGACCCCCGGGGGACCCCGAAATGGAGACGCGGGAGCTGCGGGAGCGGGAGCGGAGGGGGAGGGAGGAGCTGGAGCACCTGAGGGCAGGTAACGGAGGGGGGGGCAATTTTGGGGGGTGGGATGGGGGAATTTGGGGTTTGGGATGGGGAAATTTGGGGTTTGGGGCAGAAATTTGGGGCCTGGGGTGGGGAAATTTGGGGTCTGGGGCAGAAATTTGGGGTCTGGGATGGGGAAATTTGGGGTCTGGGGCAGAAATTTGGGGTCTGGGGCAGAAATTTGGGGGGCTGGGGGGGGGGAAATTTGGGGTGTGGGGGGGGAAATTTGGGGTCTGGGGCAGAAATTTGGGGTCTGGGATGGGGAAATTTGGGATCTGGGGGGCAATTTGGGGTCTGGGGGGGCAATTTGGGGTCTGGGGGTGGAAATTTGGGGTCTGGGGCAGAAATTTGGGGTCTGGGGGGGCAATTTGGGGTCTGGGGCAGAAATTTGGGGTCTGGGGCAGAAATTTGGGGGCTGGGGGTGGGGAAATTTGGGGGCTGGGGCAGAAATTTGGGGTCTGGGGGGGCAATTTGGGGTCTGGGGGCAGAAATTTGGGGGGCTGGGAAGGGGAAATTTGGGGTCTGGGGCAGAAATTTGGGGTCTGGGGCAGAAATTTGGGAGCTGGGGCAGAAATTTGGGATCTGGGATGGGGAAATTTGGGGTCTGGGGCAGAAATTTGGGGTTTGGGGCAGAAATTTGGGGGCTGGGGTGGGGAAATTTGGGGTCTGGGGCAGAAATTTGGGGTCTGGGGCAGAAATTTGGGGGCTGGGGGGGCAGTTTGGGGTCTGGGATGGGGAAATTTGCGGTTTGGGGGGCAGTTTGGGATCTGGGGCAGAAATTTGGGGTCTGGGAGGGTAATTTGGGGTCTGGGATGGGGAAATTTGGGGTCTGGGGCAGAAATTTGGGGGCTGGGGTGGGGAAATTTGGGGTCTGGGGCAGAAATTTGGGGTCTGGGGCAGAAATTTGGGGCCTGGGGTGGGGAAATTTGGGGTCTGGGGCAGAAATTTGGGGTCTGGGATGGGGAAATTTGGGGTCTGGGGCAGAAATTTGGGGGGCTGGGGTGGGGTAATTTGGGGTCTGGGATGGGGAAATTTGCTGTTTGGGGGGCAGTTTGGGGGCTGGGATGGGGAAATTTGCGGTTTGGGGGGCAGTTTGGGATCTGGGGCAGAAATTTGGGGTCTGGGGCAGAAATTTGGGGTCTGGGGCAGAAATTTGGGGTCTGGGGCAGAAATTTGGGGGGGGGGGGGCAATTTGGGATCTGGGATGGGGAAATTTGGGGTCTGGGGCAGAAATTTGGGGTCTGGGGGAAATTTGGGGTCTGGGGCAGAAATTTGGGGGCTGGGGTGGGGAAATTTGGGGTCTGGGGCAGAAATTTGGGGTCTGGGATGGGGAAATTTGGGGTTTGGGGCAGAAATTTGGGGGCTGGGATGGGGAAATTTGGGGTCTGGGGCAGAAATTTGGTGGCTGGGGCAGAAATTTGGGGGCTGGGGGGGCAGTTTGGGGGCTGGGGCAGAAATTTGGGGTCTGGGAGGGTAATTTGGGATCTGGGATGGGGAAATTTGGGGTCTGGGGCAGAAATTTGGGGGCTGGGAGGGTAATTTGGGATCTGGGATGGGGAAATTTGGGGTCTGGGGCAGAAATTTGGGGTCTGGGGCAGAAATTTGGGGGCTGGGGTGGGGAAATTTGGGGTCTGGGGCAGAAATTTGGGGTCTGGGGGGCAGAAATTTGGGGGCTGGGAGGGTAATTTGGGATCTGGGATGGGAAAATTGGGGGTCTGGGGCAGAAATTTGGGGGCTGGGATGGGGAAATTTGGGGTCTGGGGCAGAAATTTGGGGTCTGGGGGTGGGGAAATTTGGGGTCTGGGGGGGCAATTTGGGGTCTGGGGGGCAATTTGGGATCTGGGATGGGGAAATTTGGGGTCTGGGGCAGAAATTTGGGGTCTGGGATGGGGAAATTTGGGGTCTGGGGCAGAAATTTGGGGTCTGGGGGGAATTTTGGGTCTGGGGCAGAAATTTGGGGTCTGGGAGGGTAATTTCGGATCTGGGAAGGGGAAATTTGGGGTCTGGGGCAGAAATTTGGGGGCTGGGAGGGGTAATTTGGGATCTGGGAGGGGAAATTTGGGGTCTGGGGGCAGAAATTTGGGGTTTGGGGCAGAAATTTGGGGCTGGGATGGGGAAATTTGGGGTCTGGGGCAGAAATTTGGGGTCTGGGATGGGGAAATTTGGGGTCTGGGGCAGAAATTTGGGGTCTGGGGCAGAAATTTGGGGTCTGGGTGGGGAAATTTGGGGTCTGGGGCAGAAATTTGGGGTCTGGGGCAGAAATTTGGGGGCTGGGGCAGAAATTTGGGGTTTGGGGCAGAAATTTGGGGGCTGGGGGGCAATTTGGGGTCTGGGGCAGAAATTTGGGGCCTGGGGCAGAAATTTGGGGTCTGGGGGGCAATTTGGGATCTGGGATGGGGAAATTTGGGGGCTGGGGCAGAAATTTGGGGTCTGGGGGCAGAAATTTGGGGTCTGGGATGGGGGAAATTTGGGGGTCTGGGGGGAATTTGGGGGTCTGGGATGGGAAATTTGGGGGTCTGGGGCAGAAATTTGGGGTCTGGGGCAGAAATTTGGGGGCTGGGGTGGGGAAATTTGGGGTCTGGGGGGAAATTTGGGGTCTGGGATGGGGAAATTTGGGGTCTGGGGCAGAAATTTGGGGGCTGGGGGGCAATTTGGGATCTGGGATGGGGAAATTTGGGGTCTGGGGGGGCAATTTGGGGTCTGGGGCAGAAATTTGGGGGCTGGGGTGGGGAAATTTGGGGTCTGGGGGCAGAAATTTGGGGGCTGGGGGCAGGGTTTGGGATCTGGGATGGGGAAATTTGGGATCTGGGGGACAATTTGGGGTCTGGGGGCAGAAATTTGGGGTCTGGGGGGCAATTTGGGATCTGGGATGGGGAAATTTGGGGTCTGGGGCAGAAATTTGGGGGCTGGGGCAGAAATTTGGGGTCTGGGATGGGGAAATTTGGGATCTGGGATGGGGAAATTTGGGGTCTGGGGCAGAAATTTGGGGGCTGGGGGGGCAATTTGGGGGGGGGCTGGGGGGAATTTGGGGTCTGGGGCAAATTGAAATTTGGGGGCTGGGGTGGGGATTGGGGTCTGGGGGGGGGGGAATTTGGGGTCTGGGGGAAATTTGGGGTCTGGGGCAAAATTGGGGGGCTGGGGTGGGGAAATTTGGGGTCTGGGGCAGAAATTTGGGGGTCTGGGGGGCAATTTGGGGTCTGGGGGCAGAAATTTGGGGTCTGGGGCAGAAATTTGGGGGCTGGGGGGCAATTTGGGGTCTGGGGCAGAAATTTGGGGGCTGGGGCAGAAATTTGGGGTCTGGGGCAATTTGGGGTCTGGGGGCAGAAATTTGGGGTCTGGGGCAGAAATTGGGGGCTGGGGTGGGGAAATTTGGGGTCTGGGGCAGAAATTTGGGGGCTGGGGGGGCAATTTGGGATCTGGGGGGCAATTTGGGGTCTGGGGGGGGAATTTGGGGTCGGGGGGGGAATTTGGGGTCTGGGGCTGGAAATTTGACATCCTGGGGGGGGCAATTTGGGGTTCGGGGGGGTAATTTGGGGTCCTGAGAGGTTTTTGGGGGGGTTACGGGGGTTTTTGGGGGTCCTGATGGTTTTTTTGGGGGGATCCTGAGGAGTTTTTGGGGGGGATTATGGGGGGGTTTTGGGGGGGGGTCCTGAGAGGTTTTTTTTGGGGGGGAGTTATTGAGGTATTCAGGGAGGTTTTGGGGGGTTTTTTGGGACGGTTTTGGGGGTTTTTTTTTGGGGGGGGGTCCGGCGGAATAATTTGGCTCGAGGTGGGGGAGTTCTGTGAGGACCCCCAAGTTTTGGGGTCCCCTCTGATTTTGGGGGTCCCCCCAGGTCTGGCGGAGCTCCTGGCCCAGCTGGAGGAGGAACAGGGGGACCCCGACCCCCCCCAGGATTTGGGGGAACCCCCCCAGGATTTGGGGGAACCCCTGTGGGAGCAGCTGCGGCGCCTGGAAATTGGGGTGACCCGGCTGCTGCTGCGGGGGGGGGCACCCCAAAACCCGGTGAGGGGTTTGGGGGGTTTTGGGGCGATTTTGGGGGTTTTAGGGGCAGTTTTGGGGGGTGAAGTTTTGGGTTTGGCAGGGGGAGAATTTGGGGGTTCATTGGGGGAAGTTTTGGGGTTCATGGGGGAGGATTTGGGGTTCAGGGGGGAAAATTTGGGGTTTATTGGGGGAAATTTGGGGGGTCATGGGGGTGGAGAATTTGGGGGTTCATTGTGGGGAATTTGGGGGTTCATGAGGGAGGATTTGAGGTTTAATTGGGGAAAAATTTGGGATTTATTGGGGGAAATTGAGGGGTTAATTGGGGGAGAATTTGGGGGTTTCGTGGGGAAATTTTGGGGTTTATTGGGGGAAATTTGGGGGTTCATTGGGGGAATTGGAGGGGAAAATTTGGGGGTTCATTGGGGGAGAATTTGGGGGTTCATTGGGGAATTTGGAGGGGAAAATTTGGGGGTTTATTGGGGAAAAAATTGGGGGATTTATTGGGGGAGAATTTGGGGTTTAATTGGGGAAAAATTTGGGATTTATTGGGGAAAATTTGGGGGTTAATTGGGGGAAAATTGAGGGTTCATGGGAGAGAATTTGGGGTTTAATTGGGGAAAAATTTGGGATTTATTGGGGAAAATTTGGGGGTTAATTGGGGGAGAATTTGGGGGTTCATTGGGGAAATTTGGGGAAAATTTGGGGGTTTATTGGGGGAAAAATTGGGGGATTTATTGGGGGAGAATTTGGGGTTTAATTGGGGAAAAATTTGGGATTTATTGGGGAAAATTTAGGGGTTAATTGGGGGAAATTTGAGGGTTCATGGGGGAGCATTTGGGGTTTATTGGGAGACAATTTGGGGGGAAAAATTGGGGATTTATTGGGGAGAATTTGGGGTTTAAATTCGGGGAAAAATTGGGGATTTATTGGGAAAAATTTGGGGGTTAATTGGGGGAAATTTGAGGGTTCATGGGAGATAATTTGGGGTTTAAAATCGGGGAAAAATTTGGGATTTATTGGGGAAAATTTAGAGGTTAATTGGGGGAAAATTTGGGGGTTCATTGGGGGAAATTTGGGGAAAAATTTGGGATTTATTGGGGAAAATTTGGGGGTTAATTGGGGGAAATTTGGGGGTTCATTGGGGGAAATTTGGGGGAAAATTTGGGGGTTTATTGGGGAAAAATTGGGGGATTTATTGGGGGAGAATTTGGGGTTTAATTGGGGAAAAATTTGGGATTTATTGGGGAAAATTTGGGGGTTAATTGGGGGAAATTTGAGGGTTCATGGGGGAGCATTTGGGGGTTCATTGGGGAGACAATTTGGGGGAAAAATTGGGGATTTATTGGGGGAGAATTTGGGGTTTAATTGGGGGGGAAAAATTGGGGATTTATTGGGGAAAAATTTGGGGGTTAATTGGGGGAAATTTGAGGGTTCATGGGAGATAATTTGGGGTTTAAAAACTGGGGAAAAAATTTGGGATTTATTGGGGAAAATTTAGGGGGTTAATTGGGGGAAAATTTGGGGGTTCATTGGGGGGAAATTTGGGGAAAAATTTGGGATTTATTGGGGAAAATTTGGGGGTTAATTGGGGAAATTTGGGGGTTCATTGGGGGAAATTTGGGGGAAAATTTGGGGGTTTATTGGGAAAAAATTGGGGGATTTATTGGGGGAGAATTTGGGGTTTAATTGGGGAAAAATTTGGGATTTATTGGGGAAAATTTGGGGGTTAATTGGGGGAAATTTGAGGGTTCATGGGGGAGCATTTGGGGTTCATTGGGAGACAATTTGGGGGGAAAAATTGGGGATTTATTGGGGGAGAATTTGGGGTTTAATTGGGGAAAAATTGGGGATTTATTGGGAAAAATTTGGGGGTTAATTGGGGGAAAATTGAGGGTTCATGGGGGAGCATTTGGGGTTTACTGGGGGACAATTTGGGGGGAAAATTTTGGGGTTCATTGGGGAAAAACTGGGGATTTATTGGGGGAAATTTGGGGGTTCATTGAGGAAAATTTTGAGTTTGGCATGGGGAGAATTTGGGGGTTCATTGGGGAAAACTTGGGGGTTAATTGGGGGGAAAATTTGGGGTTTAAAATCGGGGAAAAATTGGGGATTTATTGGGGAAAATTTGGGGGTTAATTGGGGGAAATTTGAGGGTTCATGGGAGATAATTTGGGGTTTAAAATCGGGGAAAAATTTGGGATTTATTGGGGAAAATTTAGAGGTTAATTGGGGGAAAATTTGGGGGTTCATTGGGAGAAATTTGGGGAAAAATTTGGGATTTATTGGGGAAAATTTGGGGGTTAATTGGGGGGAAAATTGAGGGTTCATGGGAGAGAATTTGGGGTTTAATCGGGGAAAAATTTGGGATTTATTGGGGGAAAATTTGGGGGTTAATTGGGGGAGAATTTGGGGGTTCATTGGGGGAATTTGGGGGAAAATTTGGGGGTTTATTGGGGAAAAATTGGGGGATTTATTGGGGGAGAATTTGGGGTTTAATCGGGGAAAAATTTGGGATTTATTGGGGAAAATTTAGAGGTTAATTGGGGGAGAATTCGGGTTTTGGGGTCCCACTCCCACAGGTCCTGGCAGGGAACGAGGCCGTTTGGAGCCGCCCCCCCCCTCCGCGCCCCCCCAGCCCCAGGTGAGACCCCCGGCAGGGAGGGGGGGGGTTCCCCCCCCATCACAGCACCCAGGGGTGCCCCCCAAATTCGCACCCCCACAGGGAGGAGCCCGCGGAGGGGGAGGAAGAGGAGGAGGAAGAGGAGGAGAGACCCCTGAGCCCCGGGGAGCTGCGGGAGAGGGTCCTGAGAGAGGTGGGGGGCAAGGGGGGGGTCCCAGAATCATGGGTGGGGGTCCCAAACCCACGGATGGGGCTCCTGGGTCCATGGGTGGGGGTCTCAGACTCATGGGTGGGGGTCCCAGATCTATGGGCGGGGGTCCCTGTGCCATGGGTGGGGGTCCCTGTGCCATGGGTGGGGGTCCACATTTAGGAGGGGTACCATGGGTGGGGTCGAATATGGTGGTCCCGGCCATTGGTGGTCCCAAACCCACGGATGGGGCTCTTGGGTCCATGGGTGGGGGGTCCCAACCCGGTGGGGGTCCCAAATGGGTGGGGGTCCCACATTTATGGGTAGGGGTCCTAAGACCATGGGTGGGGTCCTGAGATATGGGTGGGGGTCCCAGGGCCATGCCTGGTGGTCCCAAACCCACGGATGGGGCTCTTGGGTCCATGGGTGGGGGGTCCCACACTCATGGGTGGGGGTCCCAGATTTATGGGTGGGATCCCAGATTTATGGGTGGGGGTCCCGCTGCCATGGGTGGGATCCCAGATTTATGGGTGGGGGTCCCAGATCTATGGGTGGGATCCCAGATTTATGGGTGGGGGTCCCGCTGCCATGGGTGGGGTCCCAGATTTATGGGTGGGGGTCCCAGATTTATGGGTGGGGGTCCCGCCGCCATTGGGGGGGTCCCAGATTTATGGGTGGGGGGTCCCAGATTTATGGGTGGGATCCCAGATTTATGGGTGGGGGTCCCGCCGCCATTGGGGGGGTCCCGGACACGGGGTCCCCCCCCTTAGCCCCCTCCTCCCGCAGGTGCTGAGCCGCGAGGGACCCCTCCCCACCCCCCGGCTGAATCTGGGGGGTCCCTGAGCTCCCCCCTCCCCCACCGGATGTCGGGGTCCTCTCCCCACCCCGTTGCCATGGCAACCGAGTAAATATTTGGGGCGGTCGCGGTCGCGTTGCCCCCGGCAACGGCCAAACTTCCCAAAACAGCGCGAAACGGCCCAAAACGGGCCCGGGAGGGAGGGGGAAGTGGGGGAGGGGTGGGGGCGCCGCCCTGTGTCCCCCGTGTCACCCACCCGAGGGCGGGGGTCGCACGTGGGTGCCCCCCCCCCTCTGGGGACACCCCAGGGACCCCCCAGAGCCCCCCTTCGTGGTGATGCCCTGACGTCATTGCCCGGGACCCCCTGACGTCACACCCCTCTGGCCACGCCCCGGTGGGCACCGCCCGGAGTGACACGGCTGGGACCGGCCCGGCGGAGGGACCCGAACCCGCCCGAGGGGACCCGAACCGGGAGGAGCCGAACCGCTCCGGAAACACCCGAACGGTCCCGAAACAACCGAACCGGGAGCGTCCCGCGCTAATCAACCCGAACCGGGAGGAGCCGAACCGCTCCGGAAACACCCGAACGGTTCCGAAACATCCGAACCGAGAGCGTCCCGCGTGAATTGACCCAAACCCGCCCGAGGGAACCCAAACCCGCCCGAGGGAACCCCAACCCGCCTGAGGGACCCGAGCCGGGAGGAGCCGAACCGCTCCGGAGAGACCCGAACTTGTACTCGAAGGGGGACCCGAACACTCCCGGAGGGATCCGAACCTGCCCGGGGGGCCCGAACGAGGACCCGAAGCTGTCCGGAGGGACCCGAACGTACCCGAGGGGACCCGAATCCGCCTGAGGGGAGCCGAACCCGCCTGAGGGAAGCCGGACCCGCCTGAGGGAGCCCCGAACCAGGAGGGGCCGAACCGCTCCGGACGGACCCAAAACACCCGAACCGGCCCGGAGGGGACCCGAACCGGGACCGTCCCGTCTGGAAGGACCCGAACCGAACCCCCAAAACTCCTCCGGAACAACCCGAACCCACTCGGGTGAGTGCCGGAACCCCACCCTGAGGTCTTGTGGGGAAGGGGAGGTGACACAACGGGGAGGATCCAGGGGTGCCCCTTGCCCCGGAGCCTCGGGGGTCTCCCCTGCCCCTCGGGGGTCTCCCCCGGACATTTGGGACCCCACCCCATCGCCCACAGGATGCAGCCAACGCCCGGGTGGGGCGGGGCGACCCCAGGATGAGGCGGAGGGGGGGGGAAGGAAGGAGATTCTCCAAGGCCTTATATGGGCACAGCCCTGACCGCCCCCACCCCCTGCATGCCCGGGACCCCCCAGACCCCCGGGGTGAACCCCAGCATTCCTGGGATCCCCCCCAGTGCAGGGAATCCCCCCACTAAGCCCGAGCTTCCTTCACTCCTTCCAGCCCGCCCAAAGCTCCTCAGGGGTCTAATATCCCCCCCACCCTCTGCAGCCCCCTCCCCACAGGCCCTCTGTACCCCCAATATCCCCCAGTCCTTAATTCTACCCCAGTACCCCCCAGCCTCCCCGGTCCTGCACACCCCAAATCCCAGTGATGCTCCCCAATCCCTCCCAATAACGCCCCCAATACACCCCTGAGCCCCTCATCTCTCCACATCTTTTGGGATTCCCCCTTCCCTCTCTGCTGTCTGCAGAACCTCCCAGCCCTTCAACACCCTCAGGGTGTAAAAATTTACCCCTGACCCCATAAAAAAAATTACAAAAAAAAAAATTACAAAAAAATTTAAAATTTAGCCCCAACCACATTAAAAAAATACAAAAAAAAAACCAAAACAAAAAATTTAAATATTTACCCCAATCCCATTTTAAAAAATTACCAAAAAAAAAAAAAAATTTACCTCCAACCCCATTTTAAAAAATTACCAAAAACCATTTAAATTTACCCCCAAGCCCATTAAAAAACCAAAAAACAAAAAACAAAACAAAACAAACAAATTTTAAACATTTACCTCCAACCCCATTAAAAAACTTGCCAAAAAAAAATTCAAAAACTTACCCCCATTAAAAAAATTACCCCCAACCCCATTAAAAAAATACCAAAAAAAACCCCAACATTTAAAAATTTACCCCCAACCCCATTTAAAAAATTGCAAAAAAAAAAAAACAAAATTAAATTTACCCCCAACCCCCTTAACCCCCAATATCCCGGGTACCCCCCCAGCCCCAACACCCCCAATCCCCCCATATCCCCCCACACCCCCGGGACCCCCTGACGCCCCAGTGACCCCCATCTCTCCACAGCCCCCGCGATGCCCGCTCCGTGCCGCCCCCCGTCCCTCCTGCGCTGCGTCCAGGCCCTCAGCGCCCTCCTGGCCCTGGCTCTGGCCGCGGCCCCCGGCTACTGGAACCCGGGAGAGGGCGACGGCTGCTTGTCCGCCTGGGCCTTGTCCTTCGTCTTCACCACCCTCCTCCTCCTCAACGACGCCTTCCGCCGCCCTCCGCCGCGCCGCGACCTCCCGCTGGCCCTGGCTTGCGCCGCCGCCATGGCTTGTGCCACCGCCACCATCTTGTGGCCGCTGGGCCACCTCCGGGACACGAGGGCAGCACGGCCGCCCCGCGCCTCCCCGCGGCCGCCGCCACGGCCGCCGGCCGTCGCCACGCTGGCCTACGCCGCCGAGGTGGCCCGCGACCGGGCGCGACCCGGCGAGGCCGCCCCTTACCTGGCCACGCCCTCGGGGCTGCTCAAGGTGGCCGAGGCCTTCCTCGCCCTCCTCCTCCTCGGGCTGTCGGCCGAGCTGCACGCGGCGTCGGGGCCGGCGGCCTTGCGTTGGTGTCTGGGCATCTTCTGCGTGTCCTTCGTGCTGGGGGTGCTGCTGGTCGGGGGGTGCCTGCTGGGCTGGGGGTGGTGCGGGTGGATGAGGGACCCCGAGGGGCTGCGCTGGGGCTTGGGGGTCTATGCGGGGCTAGGGGTGGTGGCCTACGGGGCGACCACGGTGCTGTGGTCGCTCTACAGCTTCTCGGACGACATGGGGGGCCAGTCCCGGAGACCCTACGGCTGCCCGGCCACGTGTGCCTGGGACAGGAGGGTGCTGGTGGCCGTGCTCAGCGGCCTCAATTTGGTGGCGTTCGGGGTGGATTTGGGGCAGACGGGGAGGTTGGTGCTGTTGAGGGCCTGAGGGAGCACTCCAGGGTGAATTGCGGGGGGAGGCAGAACCTTAAAGGGGGTCTGGGGTCTCCCACAGGTTGGGATCAGGGCCTTTGTGGGGGTCTGGGTGATTCCTGGGGTGGGATCAGGCTCCCTAAGGATCCTTCTGTGGGGGTGGTTTGAGGCCCTAAGAGGGACCTTGGGGGGGATTGGGATCCTGATGGGAGTTTGGGGTCACCCCAGGGTGGGATCCAGCCCCTAATGGGGGTCTGGGGGTCTCCCCAGGGTGGGATCCAGCTTCTCTGGGGGTCTGGAGTCCTCTCCTGTGGTGGGATTGGGATCCTGATGGGGGTCTGGGGTCACCCCAGGGTGGGATCTGGCCTCTCTGGGGGTTTGGGGTCACCCCAGGGTGGGATCCAGCTTCTCTGGGGGTCTGGGGTCATCCCAGGGTGGGATTGGGGTGCTATGGAGGCCTGGGGTCTCCCCGTGGGGTGAGATCAAGCCCCTACTGGGAGTCCTGGGTCCTTTTTGGGGCAGAATCCGGCCCTTTCCAGGGTCAGGGTCCCCTCTGGGGAGATAATGGAACCCTAATGGGGATCCGGGTTCCTCTGTGGGGTGGGATCCAGCCTCTGTGGGGGTCTGGGGTCCCACCAGGGTGGGATCGGGTGCCTGAACGGGTTCTGGATCCTCTCTGGGGCAGGATCTGGTGCTTGGGGGGGGTCTGGGATCAAGTGCCTGAGGGATCCTTCCTGGAGGGATGGTGGGATCACAAGGGGGTCTTGGGGAGGGGACACCGCTGAGGCCTTAAATGGGGGTGCAGGTGCGTTGTCATTAAAGGGACATTTCTGCTTCTTAATGAGCTGCTGAGTGTCTGTGAGGGGGGCAAAAGGGAGGGAAAAGTGTGGGAAATGTGGGGGGAAAATGGTGGGGAACATGAGGGGGGAAAGGGTAAGAAATGTGAGGGGGAAAAGGGGAGGGATTGGGAAAAGAGGAGAAAATGGAAAAAATGTGAGGGGGAAAGTGTAGGAAGTCTGAGGGCAAAAAGGGTGGGAAAAGAGAGGAAAAAGGGCAGAAAGTGTGAGAGGAAAAAGGGAAGAAAATGTGAGGGGGGAAAAGGGCGGGAAACGCGAGGGGAGAAAAGGGCGGGAAACGTGAGGGGAGAAAAGGGCGGGAAATGTCGGGGGGAAAGAGTGGGAAACGTGAGGGGAAAAGGGAGGAAAACGTGAGGGGAAAAGGGCAGAAAATGTGAGGGGGAAAGTAGTGAGAAATGTGAGGGGAAAAGGGAAAAGGGAGGGAAATGTGAGGGCAGAAGAAGGGCAGGAAAGGAAAAGGGAGGAAAACGTGAGGGGAAAAGGGAGGAAAATGTGAGGAAAAGTACAAGAAATGTGAGGGGAAAAGGCAGGAAAAATGGAGGAAAAAGGGCAGGCAGAAAAAGGGCAGGAAACGTGAGGGGAGAAAATGAGGGAGAAACCTGAGGGGAAACATGAGGGGAAAAGGGAGGAAAACACGAGGAAAAAATACAAGAAATGTGAGGGGAAAAGGCAGGAAGTATGAGAGGAAAAAGGGCAGAAAATGTGAGGGGAAAAGTGAGAAATGTGAGGGGGAAAGGGAGGGAAATGTGAGGGGGAAAAGAGCAAGAAATGTGAGGGGGAGAAAAGGGAAACATGAGGGGAAAATGGGGGGAAATGTGAGGGGGAAAAAGGGCAGGAAACATGAGGAGAAAAGGGACAAAAACACGAGGAAAAAGTCCAGGAAAGGACAGGAGAAAAGGCAGGAATTGTGAGAAGAAAACGGGCAGAAAATGTGAGGGGAGAAGTTGGAAATGTGAGGGGGAAAATGGGGAGAAACATGAGGGGGGAAAAGGGCGGGAAATGTGAGGGGGAAAAGGGAGGGAAAAACAAGGAAAAAATCCAGGAAATGTGAGGGGAAAAGGCAGGAATTGTGAGAGGAAAAGGCAGAAAATGTGAGGGGAATAGTAGTGAGAAATGTGAGGGGGAAAGGGCAGGAAATGTGAGGGGGAAAAGGGAGGAAAAACAAGGAAAAAAGCCAGGAAAAGGTAGGAAGTGTGAGAGGAAAAAGGGCAGAAAATACGAGGGGAAAAGTGAGAAATGTGAGGGTGAAAGGGAGGGAAACGTGAGGGGAGAAAAGGGGGGGAAATGTGAAGGGGAAAATGGGGGGAAACGTGAAGGGGAAAAGGGAAATGTGAGGGGAAAAGGGAAATGTGAAGGGGAAAAGGAGGGAAACGTGACATCTTCTCCTCCCCAATTCCCTCCCCTGTCCCCTGCTGAAATCCCAAACTCCCCATTCCCAGATCCACCCCATTTCCAAATCACCCCCCGTTCTCAAACATCCCCCAAATCCCAGCCCCTCCCCAATCTTTTCTTCCCCCAAATTCCCCCCAAATTTCCCCCAAATCCCAAATCCCAGATTTTTTAACTCTGTGACTCAAAAGTGGGGAAAATTCCCATTTTATTGAGCAAAGCAAAAATGGAACAAGAGAGGTCTGGGGGGACACCTAAAGTGGAAGTCTGGTGGGACACCCCAACCCCGGGGTGTCCATGAGGGTCCAGGGGTGTCCAGAAGGTCCTGGTGGCTCCACCAAGGTTCTCCTGGTGCCCATGAGGTTCTGCTGAAGGTTCCTCGGGTCTGTGAGGGGTTCTAGAGGTGCCTGTGGGGTTCTAAAAGTCTCTACCAGGATCTAGGTATATCTATGGGGTTCTGGAGGTGTCTATGGGATTCTAGAGACATCTATGGGGTTCTGGAGGTGTTTATGGGATTCTAGAGATATCTATGGGGTTTGGTGTATCTATGGGGTTCTGGATGTGTCTATGGGGCTCTAGATGAATCTATGGGGTTCTGGATGTGTCTATGGGATTCTAGGTGAATCTATGGGGTTCTAGTTGTGTCCATTTGGGTTCTAGATGAATCTATGGGATTCTAGAGACATATATGGGGTTCTGGAGGTGTCTATGGGGTTCTAGATGAATCTATGGGGTTCTGCATGTGTCTATGGGATTCTAGATGAATCTATGGGGTTCTAGATGCATCTATGGGGTTCTGGATGTATCTACGGGGTTCTAGATTAATCTATGGGGTTCTAGGGACATCTATGGGTTTCTGGCGGTGTCTACGGGGTTCTGGTGATGTCTGCAGGATTCTCAGGCTGTCCAGGAGCTTCCAGGGCTGTCCTTGAGGTCCCGAAGAGTGTCCCGCAGGTTCTCACTTCTGCTGGACCTGTCTCCCTGGACAGGGTTTCTCTGCCTCGGCTTCATCCCCCAATCCCCTCTCTTCCTCCAGCACCACCTTGAGGGTGGACCTCGTGTCGCTGGACATGGCGGCCATCACCTTGACGGAGCCGTGGCTCACCTGGACAGTCCCGTGGTTCTTGCCCACAATGATGCGGGCGAATTTGGTGTCCTGCTCAGAGCTGGAGTAGGTCCCATGGGCCATGCGGAGGTAGATGGTCCCCAGATCGCCCAGGTGCGCCTTACCTGGGGACAGCTCCAAGCCCAGCTCCCTGGAGAAGGTGTTGTAGCGGACGGGGTTGGAGAAGTGGATGGCCAAGGTGAAGGACTCGGCTTCATAGACCAGGACCCCTGCCAGGCCCCCGGTTAGTTTGTCACCCCAGAAGCGGCAGGTGTCACTGGAGCGAGGGAACACCTCTGGCAGGAGCGGCTTGGAGGAGCGGCCGAGGCCGAAGTAGGTCCTGGGGGGAGAAACGCGGTGGGGTCAGTGGGAGATGCTGGTGGGACCAGAACGGGGATGGAACAACCCCTGGGAACTGATCCCTCCATGGGATGGAGATCCCACCCGGAGCTTCCCCCCAGAGCCCCCCAAACCTCACCTGGGGTTCTTCAGGGTGATGTTCTGGGTGTTGTTGGAGATCTGCATCTCCACAGAGCGGCTGCTGCCCGACCCCATCGTGGCTCTGGATCCTCTCAGCTCCGGGATCTCCTCAGCTCCGGGATCTCCTCAGCTCCCGGATCTCCTCAGCTACCGGGATCTCCTCAGCTCCGGGATTCCTCAGCTCCCGGATCTCCTCAGCTCCGGGATCTCCTCAGCTCCAGGATCTCCTCAGCTCCCAGATCTCCTCAGCTCCCACATCTCCTCAGCTCCCACATCTCCTCAGCTCCCAAATCTCCTCAGCTCAGGCTCTCCCTGCTTCCAGAACCTTCTCCCCCCACTCCAGGCTCTCCTCCCGCTGTTCCCAGCACAGCCGGGGCCGTTTCTCCCCAAAAAAGACCCCTTTGAGATCAAATTGACCAAAACCAGTCGCCGATTTTTCGAGAGTTTTTCTCTTCACTTTTGCCGGGGACTTCCCAATCCCGGCCACTTCCTTCCCTCGCTATTGTGGCACTTCCCAATCCCGGCCCCTTCCTCTCTTCCCTGGGAATTTTGGCCCCATTACAGAATTCCGTGGGAACACACCCAAAACATCCCGGGGTTTTGTGCGACCCCGGTCCCGGGATGGCCCCGGCTCGATTGCACTGGGGAATTAAACCAGTTACACCAGTAACACCAGTTAAACCGGTTCTGGGAGAGAAATAAACCGGTTACACCAGTTACACTGGAGAATTAAACCAGTTAAACCTCAAACGAGGTTCTGGGAGAGAAATAAACCGGTTACACCAGTTACACTGGAGAATTAAACCAGTTAAACCAGTAACTCCAGTTAAACCGGTTCTGGGAGAGAAATAAACTGGTTACACCTGTTACACTGGAGAATTAAACCAGTTAAACCAGTAGCTCCAGTTAAACCGGTTCTGGTAGAGAAAGAAACCAGCTGCACCAGTTATGCTGGATAATTTAACCGGTTAAACTGGTTCTGGTAAAGAAATAAACCAGTTGCATTTGTTACACTGGAGAAATGAACCAGTTAAACCAGTAACACCAGTTAAAAAGGTTCTGGTAGAGAAATAAACCAGTTACACCAGTTACACTGGAGAATTAAACCAGTTACACCAGTTAAACCGGTTCTGGTAGAGACATAAACTAGTTGCATTTGTTACACTGGAGAATTAAACCAGTTAAGCCAGTAACTCCAGTTACATGGGTTGTGGCAGAGGAATAAACCAGTTACACCAGTTATGCTGGAGAATTAAACCAGTTAAACCACTTCTAGTAGGGAAATAAACCAGATGCATTTGTTACACTGGGGAATTAATCCAATTAAACCAGTTGCACCAATTAAATCAGTTCTAGTAGAGAAATAAACTGGTTGCACCAATTACACTGGAGAGTTAAACCAGTCAAACCGGTAACACCAGTTAAACCAGTTCTGGTCAAGAAATAAACCAGTTGCATTTGTTACCCTGGAGAATTAAACCAGTTAAACCAGTTACTCCGGTTACATGGGTTGTGGTAGAGAAATAAACCAGCCACACCAGTTAAACCAGTTAAAGCAGATTTGTGGCAGAGAAATAAACCAGTTGTACCAGTTAGCCTGGAGAATTAAACCAGTTACAACTGTTACCCTGGAGAATTAAACCAGTTAAACCAGTTACTCCGGTTACATGGGTTGTGGTAGAGAAATAAACCAGCCACACCAGTTAAACCAGTTAAACCAGATTTGTGGCAGAGAAATAAACCAGCCACACCAGTTAAACCAGTTTTGGGGCTGTTCCTACGGAATTCTGTAACGGGGCCAAAATTCGGGGGGAAGGAAAAGGGGCCGGGATTTGGGGCGGGATTGGGGCGGGATTGGGGCGGGTACGGGCGGGTTTGGGGCCAGATTTGGGCCGGTTTGGGGCGGGGTTGGGGCCAGATTTGGGGCGGGGTTGGGGCCAGATTTGGGGCCAGATTTGGGCCGGTTTGGGGCGGGGTTGGGGCCAGATTTGGGGCGGGGTTGGGGCCAGATTTGGGGCGGGTTCGGGCGGGTTTGGGGCCGGTTTGGGCCGGGATTTGGGGCCGGTTTGGGGCGGGTTTGGGGCGGGGTTGGGGCCGGTTTGGGGCGGGGTTGGGGCGGGATTTGGGGCGGGTTTGGGGCCAGATTTGGGGCGGGTTTGGGCCGGGATTTGGGGCGGGATTGGGGCGGGATTTGGGGCGGGATTGGGCCGAGATTTGGGGCGGGATTGGGCCGGGATTTGGGGCGGGTTCGGGCGGGTGTGGGGCCGGTTTGGGCCGGGATTTGGGGCCGGTTTGGGGCCGGTTTGGGGCGGGATTTGGGCTGGTTTGGGGCGGGTTTGGGGCCGGTTTGGGGCCAGATTTGGGGCGGGCTCGGTCCGGGTTCGGGCCGGATTTGGGGCGGATTTGGGAGGAAAACTGGGGCGGCTTTGGGGCCAGATTTGGGGCGGGTTTGGGGCCAGATTTGGGGCCGGTTTGGGGCCAGATTTGGGGCCGGTTTGGGGCGGGATTGGGGCGGGCTTGGGCCGGATTTGGGAGGAACTGGGGCGGCTTTGTGGCCAGATTTGGGGCGGGTTTGGCCGCGTTTAGGCGGGGTTTGGAGGGCGTTGGGAGGTTTTGGGAGGGTTTGGGAGATTTTGGAACAGTTTCGGAGATTTTGGGAGGGTTCGGGGCGGGATTTGGGGCGGGGGCGGGTTAGGAGCAGGTTTTGGGCGGGTTTTGGGCAGAATCGAAAGTGGAGATTTCCTGGGGAATCGCGGAGCGTGCGGGGAACGGGAACGGAGGATCCGCACCGGGAGGGAGCGAACCCGGCAGCGCCGGGAACAGCGGGAGGAGAGCCCGGAGTGGGGGAGAAGGTTCTGGAAACACGGAGAGCCTGAGCTGAGGAGATTTGGGAGCTGAGGAGATCCCGGAGCTGAGGAGATTTGGGAGCTGAGGAGATTTGGGAGCTGAGAGGATCCCGTGCCACGATGTCAGCAGCTTGGGGCCAGAGTTGTCTGCAGTTCCAGATCTCCAACATGGCCTGGGACACCACCCTGAAGTACCACGGGTGAGGATGGGGGAACATCAGAAGGACCCTCGGGTTGCAAGGTGGGGGCAGCTCTGGCTGGGATCTTCACCCTGGCCTGGGATCATCTCCATGGCTTGGGATCATCTCCAGGGATCGGGATAATCTCCAGGGATCGGGATAATCTCCAGGGCTTGGGATCATCTCCAGGGTTTGGAAACATCTCCAGGGCTTGGGATCATCTCCAGGGGCTGGGATCATCTCCAGGGGCTGGGATCATCTCCAGGTTTTGGGATCATGTCCAGGGCTTGTGGTCATCTCCAGGGTTTGGGATCATCTCCAGGACTTGGGATCATCTCCAGGTTTTGGGATCATGTCCAGGGTTTGTGGTCATCTCCAGGTTTTGGGATCATCTCCAGGACTTGGGATCATCTCCAGGGGTTGGGATCATCTCCAGGGGTTGGGATCATCTCCAGGACTTGGGATCATCTGCAGGGGTTGAGATCATCTCCAGGACTTGGGATCATCTCCAGAGATTGGGATCATCTCCAGGACTTGGGATCATCTGCAGGGCTTGGGATCATCTCCAGGGATTGGGATCATCTCCAGGACTTGTTCCATCTCCCAGCGCTCCCAGCACCTCCCGGTGACCCCACCCCACCTCACGCTGATCCCACCCCTCCTTTTCCAGCCCCAGGAAGAACGACACCTGGAACTCTGCCGGATTCTCCAGCCTCAGATGCGTGCTGCCCCCTGGCTGCTCCGACTCCGGCATCCTCTTAAGCCGCTCCAATGCCCTGGGCCGCGGCTGGCTCGTGATCTACGAGGCCGAGTCCTTCACATTGGCCGTCGTCTTCTTCCTCCCCAAGAGGCCGGAATCCCCCCGAAAACCCTGCAGCTGGAGGTGTCCCTGGACAAGGCTCACCTGGGCGATTTTCGGGAGACCTTCGAGCGCGTAGCCGCGCTGCAGGATCCTCCCGAGCCCGACAAAACCGCCGTGAGCCGCGCCGGGTTCGCCGGCAGCGGCAAGGTGTCCGTCAGGCTCCTCGCCGGCCCCTGCAAGGTGTCGGCCAACGTGTCCCGCTACCCGATACCCGACCTCAAGGTGCTGCTGGAGGGACGGGCGATGCGTCGCTAGCACCGGAAACGACCACCGGGGGGGGGGTCCTCTAGAAGACCACTGGCACCTCTAGAACGCTGTAGGCCCTGCCAGAACCCCATAGACACCTCCAGAACCTTGTAGGAAGCTCTAGAACCCCATAGGTGCTGCCAGGATCCCACAGGCACCTCTAGAACCCTGTAGGCACCTTGAGAACCCCACAGGCACCTCTAGAACCTCGTAGGAAGCTCTACAAACCTCATGGGAACCTCTAGAACCCCATAGGTGCTGCCAGAATCCTGTAGGCACCTCGAGAACCCCAAAGGCACCCCTGGAACCCTGTCAGAACCCCATAGACACCTCTTGAGCCCCACAGGCACCTCTAGAAGCCTTGTAGGAACCTCTAAAACCCTGAGGCGCCTCTAGAAGCCTTGCAGGAACTTCTAGAACCTTCTAGGAACCTCTAAAACCCTGTAGGAACCCCTAGAAGCCTTGTAGGATGTCCCGATCCGACCCAGCGGTACGGACGGCGGGGTCGAGTTTTTTTTTTAGGTGCAAAAACAAACCAATAAAGGCACAGAGGATTTACAGCAACGAAACCGGACGCGGGTTTTTTATTGAGAAAATTCACGGCGGAAGAGCGTTTGGTGAAGGGAAGCCGGAGGGAAAAGGAAAAGACAAGGGAAAAGAGGGGAGGAAAGGAAAGGGGTATGAGTTACAGCTACCGAAACCGTGGTGTTGCTTTCTCGCTCCAGCCAACGCTGTCTAGCAGGGGTTACCACGTCCGGGGAGATCTCGACCGTACGGCAAATCTGGGACCCTAGTTATGTAGGTAGAATGGTAAGGGGGCACAGTATTCCCCAATGAGTTGCAGCTGGGGCCAATTAAGAACAAGTGGCATATACACCTGTAAGTGATTAAGTACAAGGACCATAAAAGGGTGGAGTCAGCCAAGGAGTCAGAGTAAGAGTCAGAAGCCTGCAAGAAGCAGAAGGAAGAGTGTCAGAGCCAGATGAAGACTGCAAGAAGAGCTAGCAGAAGGCTGCCCAGAAGATGACTGCAGAGGAAGACTGCAAGAAGCAGGAGAAGGCTGCTCAGGAAAAGACTGCAGGAGGAGATGAAGAATCCCAGGACCCCAGGAGAGGGTGAGGACCAGGAGAGTCCCAGAGATGGCTGCTGCGAGGACCAGGCGAGTCCCAGGAGAAGATGGTGAGTTCCCCTGGAGGGGATGAATAATCCCAGAAGAAGACTGACCCCAGGAGGGTAGACCCCAGGAGAGGGTTGGAGAAGCTTCGGACATGCCAGGGCTCTGTGGCAGTCTGGCAGCAATATCCTTCATTGGATCGCTGCTGGATTAGCTGCAGATGCTTCTGGCTGGACATGCATCGGGAAAAGCCCCTGGAGGGGATGGACTCTGTTGTTGTAATGTACTGCTGTAATATAGAAGTATTGTTGTATTGTGTATACTGTTATAATGTATTACTGTAATGTATAAGTATTGATGTAAACGTCTTTAATACAACATAGTTAAACCATCTTTTGTTGGGGGTTTCATGTTGTGGTGCGTGTGCTGTTTGGCCACGGGTTCCCTTAGTTCAGTGTCAAATGTTTTATACGTTTTTAGCTTATTTTATATTAAATTCTACACACCCAAGATGGCCCCTGTCCCGGGGCCCCCCGTTTTTCCTCAGCCACCCCTGTCGGTCTTGCAGTTGCTTAGTTACTCCCGCCTTTTTGTTGCGATTTTTACATCAATCTTTTAACCCCTCCTACGCTGCTACGCCAACCCCCCTTGTCCGTCACCCTCTGCCCATCCCCCCCCAGCTCCAGAACCTTCCATCCGGGGCCGATTGGGCAAACCCCCAAGTCCCCACCCGTGCTCTGCCGCGATTTGTCATTATGTCTTGTCTGTTGGGTTGTAATGTTCTGTTACTGGTCGGGAGGCGGGGAAGTCCAGATCCATTGCTCTAAATCAGGGCAGAATGTCCCATCAAGTTCAGCGTGTGACAGGTGACTGCCTACGGGGACAGGTAGCTGAGAGACACGTAACTTCCCCACCCTTTTTTTCCGCACCGGCTTTTCTTTGCCGAGACGATCGGGAGGCAGACATGCAGGATTTCGGACAGACTCTCACACGCTTCCCTCCCTTTTCCCCCCTCACATTTCTCACTTTTCCCCTCACATTTTCTGCCCTTTTTCCTCTCACACTTCCTGTCTTTTCCCCTCACATTTCCTGGCTTTTTTCCTCATTTTTTCCTCCCTTTTTCCCTCACGTTTCCCGCCCTTTTTCTCCCCTCACGTTTTCCCGCCTTTTTCTCCCCTCACGTTTCCCGCCATTTTCCCCCTCACATTTCCCGCCCTTTACCCCTCACATTTCCAGCCCTTTTGCCCCCTCACATTTCCTGCCCTTTTTCCTCTCACACTTCCTGCCTTTTTTCCTCTCTTTTCCCACCCTTTTTGCCCTCAGACTTCCTACACTTTCCCCCTCACATTTTTTCCATTTTCTCCTCTTTTCCCAATCCCTCCCCTTTTCCCCCTCACATTTCTTACCCATTCCCCCCTCATGTCTCCCATCATTTTCCCCCCACATTTCCCACACTTTTCCCTCCCTTTTGCCCCCCTCACAGACACTCAGCAGCTCATTAAGAAGCAGAAATGTCCCTTTAATGACAACGCATCTGCACCCCCCATTTAAGGCCTCAGCGGTGTCCCCCTCCCCAAGACCCCCTTGTGATCCCACCATCCCTCCAGGAAGGATCCCTCAGGCACTTGATCCCAGACCCCCCCCAAGCACCAGATCCTGCCCCAGAGAGGATCCAGAACCCGTTCAGGCACCCGATCCCACCCTGCTGGGACCCCAGACCCCCACAGAGGCTGGATCCCACCCCACAGAGGAACCCGGATCCCCATTAGGGTTCCATTATCTCCCCAGAGGGGACCCTGACCCTGGAAAGGGCCGGATTCTGCCCCAAAAAGATCCAGGAATCCCAGTAGGGGCTTGATCTCACCCCACGGGGAGACCCTGTGGGATTCTGGCCATGTCTATGGGGTTCTAGAGGTGCTTATGGGGTTCTAGACATGCCTACAGGTTTCTAGAGTTGCTTATGGGGTTCTAGATGTGCCTATGGGTTTCTAGAGGCGCCTACAGGTTTCTGGCAGTGTCTGTGGGGTTCTAGAGTTGTTTATGGTGTTCTAGATGTGCCTATGGGTTTCTGCCAGCGCCACTGGGGTTCTGAGGTTTCTCACAGCGTTCTAGAGGTGCCGATGCTGTTCTAGAGGACCCTATGCAGAGGAGGAAGCTCCTCGGTCTGCCAAATCACCCGAGGAGCTCCCGCGTTCCTCCAGCTTCACCTCGAGGACGGATTTCGGGTGGCGGCACAAGGCGGCCGTCGCCTCGTAGGGGCCGGTGAGCAGCGCGACCATCCCCTCGCTGTGGCAGGGGAAGACGCCGCGGGACGCGACGGTTCCCTCGGCGTCGGGAGCATCCAGCATCCTGCTCACACGGTGCAAGGTGCGATCCAGATCGCCCAGGTGAGCCTTGTCCAGGGACAGCTCCAGGTGCAGCACGGTGGTGCAGCAGTCCGGCTCCCGGGGCACGGAGATGAAGACGGCCAAGGTGAAGGACTCGGCCTCGTAGACCACGAGCCAGTCGCGGCCCCGGTAGCCGGGCTTGCATAAGAACCTGCAGGAGTCCGAGGAGCCAGGGGGCAACTCCGGGGTGAGGTGGGGGCGGGTCTGGTCCTCCTTGAACCTGGTGGGGTGGAAAAGGAGGGGTGGGGTCACTGGGAGGTGCTGGGGGCACTGGGAGATGGAGCAAGCCCTGCAGATGATCCCAAAATCTGGAGATGATCCCAAAACCCCTGGAGATGATCCCAAGCCTGGGATGAAGATCCCACCTGGAGGTGTCCTCAACCCCTGGAGATGATCCCAACCCCTGGAGATGATCCCAAGCCCTGGAGATGATCCTAACCCCATGGTGATCCCAACCCCATGGAGATGATCCCAACCCCTGGAGATGATCCCAAGCCCTGGAGATGATCCCAACCCCATGGAGATGATCCCAACCCCTGGAGATGATCCCAACCCCTGGAGATGATCCCAAGCCCTGGAGATGATCCTGAGCCCTGGAGATGATCCCAACCCCATGGTGATCCCAACCCCATGGAGATGATCCCAAGCCCTGGAGATGATCCCAACCCCTGGAGATGATCTCAAGCCATGGAGATGATCCCAACCCCTGGAGATGATCCCAAGCCATGGAGATGATCCCAACCCCTGGAGATGATCCCAACCCCATGGAGATGATCCCAAGCCCTGGAGATGATCCCAAGCCATGAGATGATCCCAACCCCATGGAGATGATCCCAGGCCAGGATGAAGATCCCACCTGGAGCTGTCCCCCTCCGCACCCTGAGGGTGCCTCTGATGTCCCCCCCATCCTCACCTGGGGTTCATCAGGGAGGTGTTCTGGGTATTGTTGGAGATCTGGAATTCCAGAATATTCCGGCTGTGCCGTTTGGCCATCCTGGCACGGGATCCTCTCAGCTCCCAAATCTCCTCAGCTCTGGGATCTCCTCAGCTCCCAAATCTCCTCAGCTCAGGCTCTCCGTGTTTCCAGAACCTTCTCCCGCACTCCGGGCTCTCCTCCCGCTGTTCCCGGCGCTGCCGGGTTCGCTCCCTCCCGGTGCGGATCCTCCGTTCCCGTTCCCCGCACGCTCCGCGATTCCCCAGGAAATCTCCACTTTCGATTCTGCTCCTAACCCGCCCCAAATCCCGCCCCAAATCCCGCCCCGAACCCTCCCAAACCCTCCCAAAATCTCCCAACCCCGCTCAAACCCCGCCCTAACCCCGCCCCAAACCCGCTCCTAACCCGCCCCAAATCGGCCCCAAATCCCAAACGCTCCCAAAATCTTCCAACCCCCTCCAAACCCCGCCCCAAACCCGCCCCAAGTCTGGCCCCAAATCTGGCCCCAAATCTGGTCCCAACCCCGCCCCAAACCGGCCCCAATCCCGCCCCAAAGCTGCCCCAAACCCGCCCCAAATCTGGCCCCAATCCGCCCCAAATCTGGCCCCAACCCCGCCCCAAACCGGCCCCAATCCCGCCCCAAACCGGCCCCAATCCGCCCCAAATCTGGCCCCAACCCCGCCCCAATCCCGGCCCCTTTTCCTTCCCCCCGAATTTTGGCCCCGTTACAGAATTCCGTAGGAACAGCCCCAAAACTGGTTTAACTGGTGTGACTGGTTTATTTCTCTGCCACAACCCGTGTAACCGGAGTAACTGGTTTAACTGGTGTGGCTGGTTTATTTCTCTGCCACAACCCATGTAACCGGAGTAACTGGTTTAACTGGTTTAATTCTCCAGGGTAACAGTTGTAACTGGTTTAATTCTCCAGGCTAACTGGTACAACTGGTTTATTTCTCTGCCACAAATCTGCTTTAACTGGTTTAACTGGTGTTGCTGGTTTATTTCTCTACCACAACCCATGTAACCGGAGTAACTGGTTTAACTGGTTTAATTCTCCAGGGTAACAAATGCAACTGGTTTATTTCTTGACCAGAACTGGTTTAACTGGTGTTACCGGTTTGACTGGTTTAACTCTCCAGTGTAATTGGTGCAACCAGTTTATTTCTCTACTAGAACTGATTTAATTGGTGTAACTGGTTTAACTGGATTGATTCCCCAGTGTAACAAATGCAACCGGTTTATTTCCCTACTAGAACTGGTTTAACTGGTTTAATTCGCCAGCATAACTGGTGTAACTGGTTTATTCCTCTGCCACAACCCATGTAACTAGAGTTACTGGCTTAACTGGTTTAATTCTCCAGTGTAACAAATGCAACTAGTTTATGTCTCTACCAGAACCGGTTTAACTGGTGTAACTGGTTTAATTCTCCAGTGTAACTGGTGTAACTGGTTTATTTCTCTACCAGAACCTTTTTAACTGGTGTCACTGGTTTAACTGGTTTAATTCTCCAGTGTAACTGCTGTAGCTGGTTTATTTCTCTCCCAGCACCAGTTTAATTGGTCTAACTGGTTTAAATGGTTTAATTCTCCAGTTTAACCGTTGTAACTGGTTTAATTCTCCAGTGTAACTGGTGTAACTGGTTTATTTCTCTACCAGAACCTTTTTAACTGGTGTTACTGGTTTAACTGGTTTAATTCTCCAGTGTAACTGCTGTAGCTGGTTTATTTCTCTCCCAGCACCAGTTTAATTGGTCTAACTGGTTTAAATGGTTTAATTCTCCAGTTTAACCGTTGTAACTGGTTTAATTCTCCAGTGTAACTGGTGTAACTGGTTTATTTCTCTACCAGAACCTTTTTAACTGGTGTTACTGGTTTAACTGGTTTAATTCCCCAGTGTAACTCCTGTATCTGGTTTATTTCTCTACCAGCACCAGTTTAATTGGTCTAACTGGTTTGACTGGGTTGATTCTCCAGCGTAACTGGTGCAACTGGTTTATTTCCCTCCCAGAGCTGGTTTAACTGGTTTAACTGGTGGGACTGGTATCACCGTGTTCCTCCCAGACCCCAGACCCTTTCCCGGGCCCAGGGTTCTAGATGTGCCCATGAAGTTCTGGAGCCTATGGGGGTTCTAGAGGTGCTTCTGAGGTTCTAAAGGTGCCTATGGGGTTCTAGAGGTGCTTCTGAGGTTCTAGGGGTGCTTATGGGGTTCTAGGGGTGCCTACGGGGTTCTAGTGGTGCCCACGAGGCTCTAGAGGTGCATCTGAGGTTCTAGAGGTGCTTATGGGGCTCTAGAGGTGCCTATGGGGTTCTAGAGGAGCTTATGGGGCTCTAGAGGGTCCCACAAGGTTCTATAGGTGTCTCCAGGCTTTTAAATGCATCTCTGGGGCTCTAGAGCTGCCTGCAAGTTTCTAGAAGTGTCTATGGGGTTCTAGAGGTGCCCGTGGGGTTCTAGAGGTGCCTACAGGTTTCTAGAGGTGCCTAAGGGGATCCTAGATGTTCCTACGGGGTTCCAGAGGGTCCTACAAGGTTTTTTTAGGTGTCTCCGGGCTTCTATATGCACCCATGGGGTTCTGGAGGTGTCTACAGGTGTCTATGGGGTTCTGGAAGTGTCTATGGGGTTCTAGGGGGTCTCTATGGGTTATTAGAGGCGCCTGTGGGGTTCTAGAGGTGCCTACGGGGTTCTGGTGATGCCTGCGGGGTTCTCAGGCTCTCCAGGAGCTTCCAGGGCTGTCCATCATGTCCCAAAGAAGCTCCTGCATGCTCTCGCTTCTCCCGGACCCGTCTCCCTCGACATCCTGGGGGTTCTCTGCCTCGGCTTCCTCCCCCGATTCCTCCTCCTCCTCCAGCACCACCTTGAGGGTGGACCTCGTGTCAAAGGACATGGCGGCCAACACCCTGATGGGGCCGTGGCTCAGCTGGGTGCTGCCGTGGCTCCCGCCCACGGTGATGCGGGCGAATTTGATGTCCTGGCAGGCGTTGGAGTAGGTTCCATGGGCCATGCGGAGGTAGATGGTCGCCATATTGCTCAGATGGGCCTTACCTGGGGACAGCTCCAAGCCCATCTCCATGGAGGACTGGTTGTGGTCGACGGGGTTGTGGAAGTAGATGGCCAAGGTGAAGGACTCGGCTTCGTAGACCAGGATCCCTGACACGCCTGTGGTGCCCGCGAGGCCCTGGAACAGCGGGTCACCTGAGAAGCGGCAGGTGTCCCTGGAGCCAGGGGACAGCTCTGGCAGGGGCGGCTTGGAGCAGTGGCCGAGGCCGAAGTAGGTCCTGGGGGGAGAAACGCGGTGGGGTCAGTGGGAGATGCTGGTGGGACCAGAACGGGGATGGAACAACCCCTGGGAATTGATCCCTCCATGGGATGGAGATCCCACCCGGAGCTTCCCCCCAAAGCCCCCCAAACCTCACCTGGGGTTCATCAGGGTGAAGTTCTTGGTCTTGTTGGTCATCTTGATCTTCAAGGACTGGCTGCTGCCTGACCCCATCCTGGCTCCAAGATCTCCTCAGCTCTGGGATCTCCTCAGCTCTAAGATCTCCTCAGCTCCAAGATCTCCTCAGCTCTGGGATCTCCTCAGCATCGGGCTCTTCCAACTTCTCCTCAAAACTCCTCACTCAAGCTCTCCGCCCAGAACCTTCTCCTCAGCTCAGGCTCTCCCTGCTTCCAGAACCTTCTCCTCAGCTCAGGCTCTCCCTGCTTCCAGAACCTTCTCCTCAGCTCAAGCTCTCCCTGCTTCCAGAACCTTCTCCTCAGCTCAGGCTCTCCCTTCTTCCAGAACCTTCTCCTCAGCTCAGGCTCTCCCTGCTTCCAGAACCTTCTCCTCAGCTCAAGCTCTCCCTGCTTCCAGAACCTTCTCCCGCACTCCGGGCTCTCCTCCCGCTGTTCCCGGCGCTGCCGGGTTCGCTCCCTCCCGGCGCGGACCCTCCGTCCCCGTTCCCCGCACGCACCGCGACGCCCCAGGAAATCTCCGCGTTCGGTTCCGCCCCAAATCCCGCCCCGAACCCTCCCAAAATCTCCCAAACTTTCTCCGAACCCGCCCAAACCGCCCGAAGCCGCCCCAAACCCGCCCCAAACCCGCTCCAAACCCGCCCCGAACTCTCCCAAAATCTCCCAAACCCGCCCCAAACCCGACCCCTTCTCCCTCCCCGCCAGATTTTGGCCCCGTTACAGAATTCCCTGGGAACAGACCCAAAACTTGCCGGGGTTTTGTGCCGTCCCCGGTGCCGGGGTGGCCCCGGCTCGGGAGGGACACACCTGGGACAGGTACCTGGGGGTGCCCCGGGGCGGCTTTGGGAGATTTTGGGAGAGTTCAGGGCCGGTTTGGGGCGGCTTCGGGCGGTTTGGGCGGGTTCGGAGAAGGTTTGGGAGATTTTGGGAGGGTTCGGGGCGGGATTTGGGGCGGGATTTGGGGCGGAACCGAACGCGGAGATTTCCTGGGGCGTCGCGGAGCGTGCGGGGAACGGGAACGGAGGATCCGCGCCGGGAGGGAGCGAACCCGGCAGCGCCGGGAACAGCGGGAGGAGAGCCCGGAGTGGGGGAGAAGGTTCTGGAAACACGGAGAGCCTGAGCTGAGGAGAAGGTTCTGGAAGCAGGGAGCTGAGGAGAAGGTTCTGGAAGCAGGGAGATTTGGGCGCTGAGGAGAACATTCTGGAAGCCCGGAGCTGAGGAGATCTTGGAGTTGAGGATGGGGTCGGGCAGCAGCCACACTTTGGAGCTCAAGATGACCAACATGACCCAGAACATCACCCTGAAGAACCCCAGGTGAGGTTTGGGGGGTTTTGGGGGGAAGCTCCGGGTGGGATCTCCATCCCATGGAGGGATCAGCTCCCAGGGGTTGTTCCATCCCCGTTCTGGTCCCACCAGCATCTCCCACTGACCCCACCGCATTTCTCCCCCCAGGACCTACTTCGGCCTCGGCCACTGCTCCAAGCCGCCCCTGCCAGAGTTGTTCCCTCACTCCAGGGACACCTGCCACTTCTCAGGTGACCCGGTGCTCTGGGGCCTCGCGGGGACCACAGGCGTGTCGGGGATCCTGGTCTATGAAGCCGAGTCCTTCACCTTGGCCATCTACTTCTACAACCCCGTCGACCGCAACCAGTCCTCCATGAAGGTGGGCTTGGAGCTGTCCCCAGGTAAGGCGCACCTGGGCAAACTGTGGCCCACCTACCGCCGCATGGCCCATGGAACCTACTCCAACTACTGCCAGGGCATCAAGTTCACTCGTGTCTTCGTGGGCAAGAGCCACGGGACCGCCCAGGTGAGCCACGGCCCCATCAAGGTCGTCATGTCCAACGACACGAGCTCCACCCTCAAGGTGGTGCTGGAGGAAGAGAAGGGACCGGGGCACGAGGCCAAGAGAAAGAAACCCTGGCACGTCAAGAGAAACAGGTCCGGGAGAAGGAAGAACATGTGAGACCTTCCTGTGGACATCGTGGACGGCCCAGGAAACGCGTGAGAATCCTGCAGGCATCACCAGAACCCCGTAGACACCTCCAGAACCCCCATAGTCATCTCTAGAACCCCATAGGCACCTCTAGAACCCCATAGGCACCTCTAGAACCCCCATAGTCATCTCTGGAACCCCATAGACACCTCCAGAACCCCACAGACACCTCTAGAACCCCATAGGCCCCTCCAGAACCCTATAGATACAGCCAGAACCCCATAAGAAGTTGTAGAACCCCACAGGCACCTCTAGAACCCCATAGACACCTCCAGAACCCCATAGATATACCTGGATCCTGGTGGAGACTTGTAGAACCCCACAGGCACCTCTAGAACCCCCACAGACCCGAGGAACCTTCAGCAGAACCTCATGGGCACCAGGAGAACCTTGGTGGAGCCACCAGGACCTTCTGGACACCCCTGGACCCTCATGGACACCCCCGGGGTTGGGGTGTCCCAACCACCCCCAGTTTGGGGTGCCACAGCCCGACCTCTCTCACCCCAGTTTTGCTTTGCTCAATAAAATGGGAATTTTCCCCACTTTTGAGTCACAGAGTTAAAAAATCTGGGATTTGGGATTTGGGGGAAATTTGGGGGGGATTTGGGGGAAGAAAAGATTGGGGAGGGGCTGGGATTTGGGGGATGTTTGAGAACGGGGGGTGATTTGGAAATGGGGGGGATCTGGGAATGGGGAGTTTGGGATTTCAGCAGGGACAGGGGAGGGAATTGGGGAGGAGAAGATTTGGGGTTTGGGATGGGGAACCCCGGGGTTGGGAGGGACAAAATTGGGAATTTTGGCAAAAATTGGGAATTTTGGGGTCTGGGAGGAAAAAAATTGAGAATTTTGGGGTTTGGGAGGAAAAAAATTGGGAATTTTTGGGGTGAAAAAATGAGAATTTTGGGGGTCTGGGAGGAACAAAAATTGGGAATTTTGGGGTTTGGGCGGGTCAAAAAATCCTGAATTTTGGCAAAAATTGGGAATTTTGGGGTTTGGGAGGAAAAAAATTGGGAATTTTGGGGTTTGGGAGGAACAAAAATTGGGAATTTTGGCAGAATTTGGGAATTTTGGGGTTTGGGAGGAAAAAAATTGGGAATTTTGGGGTCTGGGAGGGACAAAAATTGGGAATCTGGGAGCTGGGGCTGGTCTGGGATATTTGGGATGGGGGAGCGATCTGGGGTCGGGGGTTTTGGGGGGCTGGTCTGGGATCTGGGGTGAGGGGCAGAGCAGCTGCACCAGTTCCACCAGTTCTGTTGGAGGGTTAAACCAGTTCCACCAGTTCCACTGGAGAAATCAACCAGTTCAACCAGTACAACCAGTTCCATTGGATGGGTAAACCAGTTAACGCCAGTTGCATTGGAGAAATCAACCAGTTCAACCAGTTCAACCAGTTCAACCAGTTCAACCAGTTCAACCAGTTCAACCAGTTCCATTGGATGGGTAAACCGGTTAACACCAGTTGCATTGGAGAAACCAACCAGTTCAACCAGTTCAACCAGTACAACCAGTACAACCAGTTCAAGCCGGGACATCCCGGGGTCGGTGACTTCAGGGATTCTCCAAACCCGGCTCAATTTCGGGTCCGTTCTCACGAGGTTTGGAGACAAAAGGAGGAAGGAAGTGGGCGGAGCTTGGGAAGGTGAAACCAAAAGTTCTCCTCGGTGGTGGGAATTGGCTCCACTGACCCTGAGGAGGTCCCTGGGGAGAGGGGAAAGAGCCCGGAGTGGGGGAGAAGGTTCTGGAAGCAGGGAGAGCCTGGGCTGAGGAGATCCCAGAGCTGAGGAGATTTGGGAGCCGAGGAGATTTGGGAGCTGAGGAGATCCCGAGCCAGGATGGGGGTGAACGTCAGCCGCTTTGTGGAAATCGAGGTCGTCAACAAGACCCGGAACATCACCCTGAAGGAGCCCAGGTGAGGCTGGGGGGGACCTTGTGGGGGCTCTTGGGGTGCTGGGAGGCAGCTCCAGGTGGGATCTCCATCCTGGGCTGGGATCTCCATCCCAGGCCGGGATCATCTCCAGGGTTTGGGATCCATCTCTAAGGTCCCAGCTCCTCCCAGTGGTGGTGGGACCACCTCCCCATGCTCCCACCCCTCAATTCCTCTCTCCAGGATCCACTTGTCCAGCGGCCGCATCCTCAGTGACCCAAAGCCCTCGGTGTCCCCGGGCTCCTCCAGCAGCTGCAAGTTCACCAACAGCTCCATATTCTGGGGCTGTAACGGGGTCCTGGCCTTCGAGGCCGACTCCTTCACCATGGCCATCTACTTCTCCAACCCCATCGACTACAACCGATACTCCGTGGAGATGGGCCTGGAGCTGTCCCTGGACAAGGCTCACAAGAAGGACCTGGGGACCGCCTACCACCGCCTGGTCAGGTGCTCCCAGGGCTCCTCCGACAACTCCACGTTCCCCTGTGTCATCCTCAATGAACACCAGGAGAAAGTCCAGCTGAGCATTGGCCCCGTCACGGTGACGGCCACCATGGTCAGAAACCGGAGTGCTGTCATCAGGGTGGAGGTGGAGGAACAGAAAGAACCGGGGGAGGAAGCCGAGGGAGAGAAACCCTGCGATGTCAAGGGAGATGGGTCCAAGAGAAGTGAGAAGGAGACAGGTCCAAGAGAGACCCTGCAGGACACTCCTTGGGACCTCAAGAACAGCCCTGGAAGAGCCTGGATGGGCTGAGAACCCTGCAGACACCCCCAGAAACCATTAGACGCCTCTAGAACCCTGTAGACACCTCTAGAGGCCTGTAGGAATGTCTGAAACCCCATGGAGACCCTTAGAACCCCACAGACACCTCTAGAACCTTGCTGGCACCTTTAGAGCTCTGTAGGTATAACTAGAACCCCACTGTCACCCCTAGAACCCCATAAACACTGCTAGAACCCCATGGGCACCTCTAATAACCCGTAGAGACTCCCTAGAACCCCACAGACATTTCCAGAACCCCATAGACACCTGTAGACACCTCGAGAACTCCATGGGTGCACATAGAACCCCGGAGACACCTAAAAAAACCTTGTAGGACCCTCTGGAACCCCATGGGCACAGCTAGAACCCCACAGGCACCTCTAGCACCCCACAGGCACCCCAGAAGGTCCTTCAGCAGAACCTCATGGGCACCAGGAGAACCTTGGTGGAGCCACCAGGACCTTCTGGACACCCCTGGACCCTCATGGACACCCCGGGGTTGGGGTGTCCCACCGACTTCCACTTTAGGTGTCCCCCCAGACCTCCCTCGTTCCATTTTTGCTTTGCTCAATAAAATGGGAATTTTCCCCACTTTTGAGTCACAGAGTTAAAAAATCTGGGATTTGGGATTTGGGGGAAATTTGGGGGGATTTGGGGAAGAAAAGATTGGGGAGGGGCTGGGATTTGGGGGATGTTTGAGAACGGGGGGTGATTTGGAAATGGGGGGGATCTGGGAATGGGGAGTTTGGGATTTCAGCAGGGACAGGGGAGGGAATTGGGGAGGAGAAGATTTGGGGTTTGGGATGGGGAACCCCAGGGTTGGGAGGGACAAAATTGGGAATTTTGGCAAAAATTGGGAATTTTGGGGTCTGGGAGGAAAAAAATTGAGAATTTTGGGGTTTGGGAGGAAAAAAAATTGGGAATTTTTGGGGTGAAAAAATGAGAATTTTGGGGGTCTGGGAGGAACAAAAATTGGGAATTTTGGGGTTTGGGCGGGTCAAAAAATCCTGAATTTTGGCAAAAATTGGGAATTTTGGGGTTTGGGACAAAAATTGGGAATTTTGGGGTTTGGGAGGAAAAAAATTGGGAATTTTGGGGGTTGGGAGGGACAAAAATTGGGAATTTTGGCAAAATTTGGGAATTTTGGCAAAATTTGGGAATTTTGGGGTTTGGGAGGGACAAAAATAGGGAATTTTGGGGTCTGGGAGGAAAAAAATTGAGAATTTTGGGGTTTGGGAGGAAAAAAAATTGGGAATTTTTGGGGTGAAAAAATGAGAATTTTGGGGGTCTGGGAGGAACAAAAATTGGGAATTTTGGGATCTGCGATCGGTCTCATGTGGTTGTTTCTAATCAATGGCCAATCACAGCCCAGCTGGCTCGGACAGAGAGTTTTTATTATTTATTCTTTCTTTTTCTATCCTTAGCCAGCCTTCTGATGAAATCTTCTTTTTAGCGTAGTTTTAATATAATATAGATCATAAAATAATAAATCGAACTTTCTGGAACACGGAGTCGTCGTGTCCTCCGTCATGCTCGGAGCATGCTCGGTGAGTTTTGGGTCCAAATCCAGGAGAATTTTAGGTCCGAATCCAGGTGAGTTTTGGGTCCAAATCCGGGTGAGTTTTGGGTCCGAATCCGGGTGAGTTTTGGGTCCAAATCCGAGTGAGTTTTGGGTCCAAATCCAGGAGAATTTTAGGTCCGAATCCAGGTGAGTTTTGGGTCCAAATCTGAGTGAGTTTGGGTCCAAATCCAGGTGAGTTTTGGGTCCAAATCCAGGTGAGTTTTGGGTCCAAATCCGGATGAATTTTGGGTCCAACTCCCGGTGAGTTTTGGGTCCAAATCCGAGTGAGTTTTGGGTCCAAATCCAGGAGAGTTTTGGGTCCAACTCCGGGTGAGTTTTGGGTCCAAATCCGAGTGAGTTTTGGGTCCAAATCCAGGAGAGTTTTGGGTCCCAAACCTCAAAATACCCAATTTTTGCCAAAATTCCCAAATTTTGACTCTCCCAACCCCCAAAATTCCCAATTTTTTACCCCAAAATTTCCCAATTGTTTTCTCTCCCAAACCCCAAAATTCCCAATTTTTGCCAAAATTCCCAATTTTTGTCCCTCCCAGACCCAAAATTCCCAAATTTTTGTCCCTCCCAAACCCCAAAATTCCCATTTTTTACCAAAATTCCCAATTTTTTTCCTCCCAACCCCCAAAATTCTCATTTTTTCACCCCAAAAATTCCCAATTTTGTCCCTCCCAGACCCCAAAATTCCCAATTTTGGCCAAAATTCCCAATTTTTGCCAAAATTCCCAATTTTTGTCCCTCCCAAACCCCAAAATTCCCCAATTTTGTCCCTCCCAAACCTCAACATTCTCAATTTTTTACCCCAAAAATTCCCAATTTTTGTCCCTCCCAAACCCCAAAATTCCCAATTTTTTACCCCAAAATTTCCCAATTTTTGTCCCTCCCAACCCCAAAATTCCCAATTTTTCACCCCAAAAATTCCCATTTTTTGTCCTTCCCAGACCCCAAAATTCCCAATTTTTGCCAAAATTCCCAATTTTTTCCTCCCAACCCCCAAAATTCCCAATTTTCACCCCCAAAATTCCCAGTTTTGCCAAAATTCCCAATTTTTGTCCCTCCCAAACCGCAAAATTCTCAAATTTTCACCCCCAAAATTCCCAATTTTTTTCCTCCCAACCCCCAAAATTCCCAATTTTTGCCAAAATTCCCAATTTTTGTCCCTCCCAACCCCAAAAATTCCCAAATTTTGTCCCTCCCAACCCCCAAAATTCCCAATTTTTCACCCCAAAAATTCCCAATTTTTGTCCCTCCCAGACCCCAAAATTCCTAATTTTTAACCAAAATTCTCGATTTTTTGACCCGCCCAACCCCCAAAATTCCCAATTTTTTTCCCTCCCAGACCCCAAAATTCCCAATTTTTGTCAAAATTCCCAATTTTTTCCCTCCCAACCCCCAAAATTCTCAATTTTTCACCCCCAAATTCCCAATTTTTTTCCCTCCCAGACCCCAAAATTCCCAATTTTTGCCAAAATTCCCAATTTTTGTCCTTCCCAAACCCCAAAATTCCCATTTTTTGCCAAAATTCCCAATTTTGTCCCTCCCAACCCCCAAAATTCCCATTTTTGTCCCTCCCAACCCCCAAAATGCTCATTTTTTCACCCCAAAATTCCCAATTTTTTCCCTCCCAAACCTCAAAATTCCCAATTTTTTACCCCAAAATTCCCAATTTTTGTCCCTCCCAACCCCCAAAATTCCCAATTTCCCCCCCAAAATTCCCAATTTCCCCCCCAAAATTCCCAATTTTCCCCCCAAAAATTCCCGATTTTTCACCACATGAAGTGCAAAAATTCCATTTATTCAACAAAGCCAAAACCAAAAACAAAAACCCCAAAATGAGAGGGACCCAAAATTGGGATTTTTTGGGGGGGATTTTTTTGGGGTCTCCCCAAAATCCTGAATTTGGGGGGGGGGGTCCCTTTGTGATTTTTGGGGTGATTTTGGGGAATTTTGGGGTTTTTGGAGGGATTTTTTGGGGTTTTTGGAGGGATTTTTTGGGTTTTTTTGGGATATTTTGAATTTTTTCGGGTTTTTTGGGGTTCTCACCCCAAATTTTGGGGTTTTTTCCCCAAATTTGGGGTCCCCCCTAGATGAGGTCCATCAGGATGTCCTCCTCCATCATCTGACGGTTCTCAGACCCCTGATTTGGGGGATTTTTGGGGTTTTTGTGGGAATTTTCAAATTTTTTGAGATATTTTGGGATTTTGGGGTTTTTGGGGTTCTCACCCCAAATTTTGGGGTTCTTTCCCCAAATTTGGGGTCCCCCCTAGATGAGGTCCATCAGGATGTTCTCCTCCATCACCTGAAGGTTCTCAGACCCCTGATTTGGGCGATTTTTGGGGTCATTTTAAGGATTTTTGGGGTTTTTGGAGGTTTTATGGGAGTTTGGGGTTTTTTGGGGTTCTCACCCCAAATTTTGGGGTTCCCAGCCCGGATTTGGGGTCCCCCCTAGATGAGGTCCATCAGGATGTCCTCCTCCATCATCTGAGGGTTCTCAGACCCCTGATTTGGGTGATTTTTTGGGGTTTTTTGTGGGAATTTTCAAAGTTTTTGGGATATTTTGGGTTTTTTGGGGTTCTCACCCCAAATTTGGGGGGGTTCCCCAGGCCCCTAAAGTTAGGGTCCCCCTCACATGAGGGGTCCAATCAGTTTTTGCTATGGCCACCCTTAGGATTTTATGGGGTCCACAGGATGTCTCTCCATCATCTGAGGGCCCCCATTTGGGTGATTTTTGGGGTTTTTTGTGGGAATTTTCAATTTTTTTGAGATATTTTGGGATTTTGGGGTTTTTTGGGGTTCTCACCCCAAATTTTGGGGTTCTTTCCCCCGATTTCGGGTCCCCCCTAGAGTCCATCAGGGTCACTGGTCATGTTTTTTGGGTTTGGTTTTGGGTTTTGGGGGCTGGAGCCCCCAGGACGGGCATGTCCCCCCTCCTGGGGGGGGCCGGGGGGCAGGGCCCCGGGGGGGGGGGCAGCAGCATCTGCCCTGGGGGGAAAAAAAGGGGGCGGGGTCAGAGGGGGGGGGGACCCCAAAATCACCCCGAATGGGGGGGGGGGGACAGGGGGGTTTGGGGTGGTTTTGGGGTTCCCAGTAAAAATTTGGGGTCCCAGGGGTGGTTTTGGGGTTCCAAGGGGGGGATTTTGGGATGGTTTTGGGGTTCCTGGGTGTTTTTTTGGGGTTCCCAGAAGGGTTTTGGGGTCCCAGGGGTCATTTTGGGGTTCCCAGGTTGGGTTTTGGGGGTCCCAGGGGGTTTTGGGGTTCCTGGGGTGGATTTTGAGGTCATTTTGGGGTCCCAGGGGTGGTTTTGGGGTTCCAGTGAAATTTTGGGGTCCCAGGGGTAATTTTGGGATCATTTTGAGGTTCCCAGGGGGGATTTAGGGTTCCCAGGGTTGGGTTTTGGGGTCCCAGGTTGGGTTTGGGGTCCCAGGGAGGATTTTGGGGTCCCAGGGGTGGTTTTGGGGTTCCAAGGGGGGATTTTGGGGTCCCAGGGTTGGGTTTTGGGGTTCCCAGAAGGGTTTTGGGGTCCCAGGGGTGGTTTTGGGGTCCCAGGGGGTGGTTTTGGGGTCATTTTGGGGTCCCAGGGTTGGGTTTTGGGGTCCCAGGGTTGGGTTTTGGGGTCCCAGGGGATTTGAGGGTTCCTGGGGTGGATTTTGGGGTCATTTTGGGGTGCCAGGGGTGGTTTTGAGGTCATTTTGGGGTCCCAGGGGTGGTTTTGGGGTCATTTTGGGGTTCCAAGGGAGGTTTTGGGGTTCCAGGTTGGGTTTTGGGGTCATTCTGGGGTTCCCAGGGGATTTGGGGGTTCCAGGTTGGGTTTTGGGGTAATTTTGGGGTCCCAGGGGGGATTTTGGGGTCCCAGGGTGGTTTTGGGGGTCCCAGGGGATTTGGGGGTCCCAGGGGTGGTTTTGGGGTCCCAGGGGTGATTTTGGGGTGGTTTTTTTGGGGGGTTCCCAGGGTGGTTTTTTTGGGATCCCCCCCATATTTTCAGGGATGTTTTTGTGATCCCCCCCATATTTTTATGGATTTTTTTGTGATCCCCCCCATATTTTTAGGGATTTTTTTGGGGATTCCCCCCCATATTTTTAGGGATTTTTTTGGGATCCCCCCCATATTTTTAGGGATTTTTTTAGGGGTGTTTTTTTGGAGTTTTTTTTGTGATTCCCCCCATATTTTTATGGATTTTTTGGGGGGATCCCCCCCATATTTTTATGGATTTTTTGGGGGGATCCCCCCCATATTTTTAGGGATTTTTTGGGGGATTCCCCCCCATATTTTTATGGATTTTTTTGTGATCCCCCCATATTTTTATGGATTTTTTTGTGATCCCCCCCATATTTTTATGGATTTTTTTGTGATTCCCCCCATATTTTTAGGGATTTTTTTTTTTGATTCCCACCAGATTTTTAGGGATTTTTTTGGGATCCCCCCCATATTTTTAGGGATTTTTTTAGGGGTGTTTTTTTGGAGTTTTTTTTGTGATTCCCCCCATATTTTTATGGATTTTTTGGGGGATCCCCCCCATATTTTTAGGGATATTTTTGTGATCCCCCCCATATTTTCAGGGATGTTTTTGGGATCCCCCCCATATTTTCAGGGATTTTTTTGGGGATTCCCCCCCCATATTTTTAGGGATATTTTTGTGATCCCCCCCATATTTTTAGGGATTTTTTTGGGATTCCCCCATATTTTTATGGATTTTTGGGTTCTCCCCCATATTTTCATGGATTTTTTGTGATCCCCCCATATTTTCAGGGATTTTTTTGGGGATTCCCCCCATATTTTTATGGATTTTTTTGGGGATCCCCCCCCATATTTTTATGGATTTTTTTGGGATTCCCCCCCCATATTTTCAGGGATTTTTGGGGATCCCCCCCCATATTTTCAGGGATGTTTTTGGGGTTTTCCCCTCCCCCATATGGCCCTTTTCAGGGATTTTTTCCCCCCACCCCCAAGGGGGGGGGCGGGGGGCGGGGCGGGGGGGGGGGCCCCCCGGGGCTGCTCTGGGGGGGAGGGGGTCAGGGCTGCACCCCAAAAATGAAAATTCCTGTCCCAGACCCCCCAAAAACGAAAAAATTCTATCCCAGACCATCCCAAAAATGAAAAATTCTATCCCAGAACCCCCCAAAAATGAAAAATTCTATCCCAGAACCCCCCAAAAATGAAAAATTTCTGTCTGAAACCATCCCAAAAACGAAAAATTCCTGTCCCAGACCCCCCCAAAACGAAAAAATTTATCCCAGAACCCCCCAAAAATGAAAAATTTCTGTCTGAAACCATCCCAAAAATGAAAATTCCTGTCCCAGACGCCCCCAAAAGTGAAAAATTCTATCCCAGAACCCCCCAAAAATGAAAATTCCTGTCCCAGACCATCCCAAAATGAAAATTCCTGTCCCAGACCCCCCAAAAACGAAAAAATTTATCCCAGAACCCCCCAAAAATGAAAAATTTCTGTCCCAGACCATCTCAAAAAAGAAAATTCCTGTCTTAAACCATCTCAAAAATGAAAAATTCCTGTCCCAGACCCCCCCAAAAACGAAAAAAATTTTATCCCAGAACCCCCCAAAAATGAAAATTCCTGTCCCAAACCATCCCAAAAATGAAAATTCCTGTCCCAGACCATCCCAAAAATGAAAATTCCTGTCCTAAACCATCCCAAAAATGAAAATTCCTGTCCCAGACCATCCCAAAAATGAAAATTCCTGTCCCAGACCATCCCAAAAATGAAAAATTTCTGTCTTAAACCATCCCAAAAATGAAAAATTATTGTCCTAAACCATCCCAAAAATGAAAATTCCTGTCCCAGACCCCCCAAAAACGAAAAATTCTATCCCAGAAGCCCCCAAAAATGAAAAATTTCTGTCTGAAACCATCCCAAAAATGAAAATTCCTGTCCCAGACGCCCCCAAAAGTGAAAAATTCTATCCCAGAACCCCCCAAAAATGAAAATTCCTGTCCCAAACCATCCCAAAAATGAAAAATTATTGTCCTAAACCATCCCAAAAATGAAAAATTACTGTCTTAAACCATCCCAAAAATGAAAATTTCTATCCCAAACCATCCCAAAAACGAAAATTCCTGTCCCAGACCCCCCAAAGTGAAAAATTCTATCCCAGAGCCCCCCAAAAATGAAAAATTTCTGTCTGAAACCATCCCAAAAAATGAAAAATTCTATCCCAGACCCCCCTAAAAATGAAAATTCCTCTCCCAGACCCCTCCCTTAAAATCTTAAGTTCCTCCCACCTTTAAATTTTTAGAGTTTTCCCCCAAAAATTCTCCCCCCCAACCCTTCAAATTTTTAGAGCTCCCACTAAAAATTTCAGCCCCAAATTCCTCGAGGAAATCCCCAAAATTCCTGTCCCAGACCATCCCAAAAAATGAAAAATTTCTGTCTGAAACCATCCCAAAAAATGAAAATTCCTGTCCCAGACCATCCCAAAAATGAAAATTCCTGTCCCAGACCCCCAAAAACGAAAAAATTCTATCCCAGAAGCCCCCAAAATGAAAAAATGTCTGAAACCATCCCAAAAGAAAATTCCTGTCCCAGACGCCCCCAAAAGTGAAAAATTCTATCCCAGAACCCCCCAAAAATGAAAATTCCTGTCCCAAACCATCCCAAAAATGAAAATTCCTGTCCCAAACCATCCCAAAAATGAAAATTCCTGTCCCAGACCATCCCAAAAATGAAAAATTCCTGTCCTAAACCATCCCAAAAATGAAAAATTCCTGTCCCAAACCATCCCAAAAATGAAAAATTCCTGTCCTTAAACCATCCCAAAAATGAAAATTCCTGTCCTAAACCATCCCAAAAATGAAAAATTTCTGTCTTAAACCATCCCAAAAATGAAAATTCCTGTCCCAAACCATCTCAAAAATGAAAATTCCTGTCCCAGACCATCCCAAAAATGAAAATTCCTGTCCCAAACCATCCCAAAAATGAAAATTCCTGTCTCTAAACCATCCCAAAAATGAAAATTCCTCTCCCAAACCATCCCAAAAATGAAAATTCCTCTCCCAAACCATCCCAAAAATGAAAATTCCTGTCCCAGATCATCCCAAAAATTAAAAATTCTATCCCAGACCATCTCAAAAATGAAAATTCCTGTCCCAGACCATCCCAAAAATGAAAAATTTCTGTCTTAAACCATCCCAAAAATGAAAAATTATTGTCCCAGACCATCCCAAAAATGAAAATTCCTGTCCCAGACCATCCCAAAAATGAAAATTCCTGTCCTAAACCATCCCAAAAATGAAAATTCCTGTCCCAAACCATCTCAAAAATGAAAATTCCTGTCCCAGACCATCCCAAAAATGAAAAATTCTATCCCAGACCATCCCAAAAATGAAAAATTTCTGTCTGAAACCATCCCAAAAAATGAAAAATTCTATCCCAGACCCCCCTTAAAATGAAAATTCCTCTCCCTAAACCCCCCCCCTAAAACATCTCTCCCACCTTTAAATTTTTAGAGTTTTCCCCCAAAAATTCTCCCCCCCAACCCTTCAAATTTTTAGAGCTCCCACTAAAAATTTCAGTCCCAAATTCCTCGAGGAAATCCCCAAAATTCCTGTCCCAGACCATCCCAAAAGTGAAAATTTCTGTCTTAAACCATCCCAAAAATGAAAATTCCTGTCCCAAACCATCCCAAAAATGAAAAATTTCTGTCTTAAACCATCCCAAAAATGAAAAATTATTGTCCTAAACCATCCCAAAAATGAAAATTCCTCTCCCAGACCCCCCCTTAAAATCTTAAGTTCCTCCCACCTTTAAATTTTTAGAGTTTTACCCCAAAAATTCCTTCAAGAAACCTCCCCAAAAATTCTCCCCCCCCACCCTTCAAATTTTTAGAGCCGAGCCCCCCAAAATCCCAAATTCCCCCCCTCAATAAATTATTTTTTTTGGGGGTGTCCCTGATTTTTGGGAGTCCAAATTTTGGGGGGAAATCTCAAACTTTTTGGGATTTTTTTTAGCTTTTTTGGGGGGGGTTGGGTTTGTTTTTGGGGGGGTTTTTGGGGCCATTTTTTGAGATTTTTGGGGAGTTTTTTGTGATTTTTTTGCGGTTTTTTGGCGATTTTTTTCGGGGTTTTTGGGGGGATTTTTTTGTGATTTTTTGGGGGGTTCTTTTGGGATTTTTTGGGGGGATTTTTGGTGGTTTCTTTGGGGATCGTTTCTGGAATTTTGGGGGGATTTTTTTGGGGTTTTGTGTTGCTTTTTTTTGGTTTTTTGGGGTTTTTGGGGGATTTTTATTTTTTTTTGTTGTGTTTTTTGGGATTTTGGGGGGCTATTTTTTGTTTTTTGGGTGGTTTTTTTTTGGGGGGGTTTTTTGGGGGGTTCACTCACCGGTTGCTGGCTGAGCAGGAGGCTCCGAAGTTGGGGGTTGGCCCCCGGATTTTGGGGGCGCAGCAGAGCCCCCCCCCCGGCCTGGGTGGGTTGGGGGGGTCCGGCTTGGGGGGGTCCCGGATTTTGGGGGGCTGGGGGGGGCGCAGGGGCTGCAGGGGGAGCTTGGGGGGCTGCGGTTGTTGTTGCTGCTGCTGTTGTTGTTGTGCTCGGAGTTGTAACTGGCGAAAAGGAAAAGGAGATGTTAGAAAATCACCCCAAAAAAAAGGAGATTCCCCCCCCAAAAAATGTTTTAGGATCACAAAATGTCAAACCCAAGCACCCCAAAAAAATCCTCAAAACCAGCCAAGAACTCCCCCCCCAAAATCATTCAGGGTTCCCCAAAACCAACCCGGGTTCACCCAAAATCCCTCCCAGACTCCCAAAAAATCATCCAGGAGTCCCCAAACCCAACCAGGGTCCCCCCAAAACTGATGCAGGACTCCCAAAATTACCCCAAAATTCCTCCAAGCCCAATCCCCAACCCATCCAGGAGCCCCCCAAATCATCCAGGATTCCCCAAACTCAACCAGGGTCCCCTCAAAATCTCCCAAAACTGATGCAGGACCCCCCTAAATTACCCCAATACCACCCCCTGACCCATCCAAAATAACCCCCAAAATCATTCAGGACTCATCAAATCCCACCAGGGTCTCCCCAAAACTCCCCCAGATTTCCCAAAAATCATGGAGGATCCTCAAAATCGCCCCAAAATTCCTTCCAAGACCACCCCCTAACCCGTCCAGGAGCCCCCAAACACCTCTAGGACCCCCTAAAATGTCCCAAAAACCCCAAAAATCCCCCAGACCAGGCTCTGCTGTCGCTGCTGCTCCTCCATGATCCCGACCTGCGCCAGGCCTGGGCTCACCTGGTTGAGGGGAACAGGGAGTTAAATCCAACCCAAATTAAACAAAAACCATCTCAGATTCCATAAAAAGCCACCTCAAATCCCCCAAAAAAAGCATCTCGAATCCCACAAAAGCCAACTCAAATGGGGAAATGTGAGGGGAGAAAAGGGCGGGAAAACATGAGGGGAGAAAAGGGCGGGAAACGTGAGGGGAGAAAAGGGCGGGAAACGTGAGGGGAGAAAAAGGCGGGAAAACGTGAGGGGAAAAAAAGGGTGGTAAATGTGAGGAGAAAAGCTGGGAAAAAAAGGAAAAAAAGCTGAAAAAAGAGCTGAAAACATAGGAGGAGAAAGAAGGCAGGAAGCAGGTATGGACAAAAAGGAGATGTGAGGCGAAAAAGTGGGAAATTTGAGGGGAGAGAAGGTGGGAAATGTGAGGGGGGAAAGGGAAATGTGAGGGGGGAAAAGGGCGGGAAATGTGAGGGGAGAAAAGGGCCGGAAACATGAAGGGAGAAAAAGGGTGGTAAATGTGAGGGGAAAAAGCTGAAAAAAATGAAAAAAAAGAAAAAGACCCTGGAAAAAATGGCAGGAGAAAGAGCTGAAAACAGGAGAAGAAGGAAGGCAGGAAACAGGTAGGGACAAAAAGGAGATGTGAGGGGAAGAAGAGAGGGAAATTTGAGGGGAGAGAAGGTGGGAAATGTGAGGGGGGAAAGGGAAACGTGAGGGGGGAAAGGGTGGGAAACGTGAGGGAAGAAAAGGGAGGAGAATGTGAGGGGAAAAAGATTGGGAAATGTGAGGGGGAAAATGGAAATGCGAGGGGAGAAAAGGGGAGGAAACATGAGGGGAACAGAGAGGGAAATGTGAGAGGGAAAGACAGAGAAACGTGAGGAGAAAAAGGGCGGGAAACACAAGGAAGAAAAGATCAGAAAATATGAAAAAAAAGGGCGTGAAAAAGGCTGAAAACATAAGAAGAGAAAATCCCACAGAAACCACCCCAAATCCCACAAAAACCACTTGAAATTCCCCCTTACCTGTGGCTGCACCCCTGATGTGACAGGGAGGGTCCCCGGTTGCTTAGGCAGGAATGGGGGAGCCCCAGGAACGGGGGCTGAGCCTCCCAACTGCGGGAACAGGAAAATTTGGGGGATTTAGGGACAGCAGAGAAACCCCAAAAAGAGTGAGGGGCAGGAATGAGCCCCAAGAAAGGAATAGGGGTGTTGAGGGGAGAGAAAAACCCCACAAAATGGAGCATCAAAGACGCTCCCAAAACGGGGTTTGGGAGGTAATTGGGGGGAATCAACCCATAAAGGGTTAAAAAGGAGTGAAAAATGGGATTTGGTGGGGTTAAAAGGGGGAAAATGGGGAAAATGGGGTTTGGGGGTATCTCAGGAGGCCAAGGTCCTCCTGGTAGGCCTCTTCCTTGATCTGAGGGGAAAATGGGGTTAAAAGTGGGAAAAATAGACAAAAATGGATAAAAATAGGTAAAAGAATAGGATTTGGGGGGGTTAAAATGGGATTAAAGGGGAAAAAATGGGGTTTGGGAGTCCCAGGGAGCCCAAGCCAAAGCCCAGGTCCTGCTGGTAGGGAGTCTTCCTTGATCTGAGGGGAAAATTGGGTTAAAAATGGGATTAAAAATGAGAAAAATGGGTAAAAATTACTAAAATAATGGGATTGGGGGGGTTAAAATGGGATTAAAGGGGGGAAAATGGAGTTTAGGGGTCCAGGAGGCCCAGGCCAAAGCCCAGGTCCCATGGTAAGCGTCCTCCTTGATCTGAGGGGAAAATTGGGTTAAAAATGGAAAAAAACTGAGAAAAATGAGAGAAAAATGAGAGAAAAATGAGATTTTGGAGGGGTTAAAGGAGAAAAAATGGGATTTGGAGGGGTTAAAATGGGGTTAAAGGGGGAAAATTCCACTGAAAAGGGATCTGGAAGGGATGGATGAGCTCTGTAGGACTTTGGGGTATTTTGGGGTGGTTTTGGGGGTATTTTGGAGTATTCTGGGATTTTTTTAGAGTATTTTGGGATTTTTGGGGGTATTTTGGAGTGGTTTTGTGATATTTGGTGGTGTTTTGGGGCATTTTGGAGTATTTTGTGATTTTTGGGGGTATTTTGGGGTGGTTTGGGGTATTTTGGGGTATTTGGGGTGGTTTTGGGTATGGTCTGTGGTATTGGTTTCGTATTGCTTGGTATTGGGGTAGTTTTGGGTATTTTGGGGTGGTTTGGGGTATTTTGGGGTGGTTTCGTGGTATTTTGGGGTGGTTTGGGGTATTTTGGGGTGGTTTTGGGGTATTGTGGGGTGTTTTGGGGTATTTTGGAGTATTTTGTGATTTTTGGGGGTATTTTGGGGTGGTTTAGGGTATTTTGGGGTGGTTTTCGTGTCTTTTGGGTGGTTTTGGGTATTTTGGGGTGGTTTGGGTATTTTGGGGTGGTTTTGGGGTATTTTGGGGTGTTTTGGGGTATTTTGGAGTATTTTGTGATTTTTGGGGGTATTTTGGGGTGGTTTTGGGTATTTTGCAGTGTTGTGGGGTATTTTGGGGTGGTTTTGGGGTATTTTGGAGTATTTGGGGATTTTGTGCAGTATTTGGGGATTTTGCAGTATTTTGGGATTTTTGGGGGTATTTTGGGATATTTGGGGGTATTTTGGGTGTTGGGGTTTGGGTATTTGTTTTTTGGAGTATTTTGGGATTTTTTGTGGTATTTTGGGGTGGTTTTGGGTATTTTGAGGTGGTTTTTGGGTATTTTGGGGTGTTGTGGGGTATTTTGGGATGGTTTTGGGTATTTTGGGGCGTTGTGGGGTATTTTGGGATTTTTTGTGGTATTTTGGGATGGTTTTGGGTATTTCGGGATGGTTTTTGGGTATTTTGGGGTGTTTTTGTGGTATTTTGGGGTGTTTTTGTGGTATTTTGGGGTGGTTTTGGTGTATTTTGGGGTGGTTTTGGGTATTTTGAGATGGTTTTGGGGTATTTTGGGGTGTTTGGGGTATTTTGAGATGGTTTTGGGGTATTTTGGGGTGTTTTTGGGTATTTTGAGGTGTTTTTGGGGTCTCACCCCACGCTGCTGGTCCATCTTGTGCTGCTGCACCTGCTTGTGGTTGGTGATGACCTGGCGGATGCCGTTGACGAAGCCGCTCTGGTCGTTGGGGATCAAACCCATGAAGATTTTCTTTTTGGACGAGTAGAGGAGCATCAAGACGCGCACCTCGCACGGGGCCGTGTGAGGGAAGTGCACGCAGCCGGCCTGGATCGGGGAACGGCGCCAAAATGTCATCGAACGGCACCAAAGTGGCGGCAGAATGGCATTAAATGGTGCCAAAATGGGACCAAAGTGGTGCAAAAATGGTGCAAAAATGGTGCAAAAATGGCGCCAAAATGGTGCCAAAATGACATCAAAATGGAACCAAAATGGCACCAAAGTGGCGCAAAATGGCACCAAAATGGCAGCAAAATGGTGCAAAAATGGCACCAAAATGACACCAAAATGGCAGCAAAATGGTGCCAAAATGACACCTAAAATGGAACCAAAATGGCACCAGAAATGGCTCTAAAATGGCCCCAGAATGGCACCAAAATGGCGCCAAAATGATACCAAAATGACACCCAAAATGGAACCAAAATGGTGCAAAAATGGGACTAAAATGGTGCAAAAATGGCACCTAAAATGGCAAAAAAATGGTACCAAAATGGGACTAAAATGGCAGCAAAATGGTGCAAAAATGGAACCAGAATGGCACCAAAATAGCAAAAAAAGGCAACAGAATGGGACCAGAATGGCATCAAATTGGTACCAAAATGGCACCAAAATGTCATAAAGTGGTGCCAAAATGGTGCCAGAATGGGACCAAAATGGTGCCAAAGTGGAACCAAAATGGCAGCAAAAATGGCTCTAAAATGGCACCAGAATGGGACCAAAATGGCACCAAAATGACACCCAAAATGGAACCAAAATGGGACTAAAATGGCACTAAAATGGTGCAAAAAGGGCACTAAAATGGTGCAAAAATGGAACCAGAATGGCACCAAAATGGCAAAAAAGAGGCAACAGAATGGGACCAAAATGGTGCCAAAGTGGTGCAAAAATGGGACCAAAATGGCACCAAAATGGCTCCAGAATGGCAGAAAAAATGGCTCTAAAATGGCACCAAAATGGCGCCTAAATGGCACCAAAGTGACACCAGAATGGCATCAAAATGACACCAAAATGGCACCAAAATGTCACCTAAAATGGAACCAAAATGTCACCTAAAATGGAACCAAAATGGCACCAAAATGGCTCTAAAATGGCCCCAGAATGGCATCAAAATGGCGCCAAAATGATACCAAAATGACACCCAAAATGGAACCAAAATGGTGCAAAAATGGCACCTAAAATGGCATCTAAAATGGCACCCAGAATGGCACCAAAATGTCACCAAGAATGGGACCACAATAGCACCAAAATGGCACCTAAAATGGCACCTAAAATAGAACCAAAATGGGACCTAAAATGGCACCTAAAATGGCAGCAAAATGGAACCAAAATGTCACCTAGAATGGGACCAGAATGGCAGCAAAACGGAACCAAAATGTCACCTAAAATGACACCAAAATGGCAGCAAAATGTCACCAGAATGGCACCAAAATGGCACCAAAATGGCACTTAAAATGGCACCAGAATGGCACCAAAATGGCACCAAAATGGCTCCAAAATGGCAAAAAAATGGGACCAAAATGGCACCAAAATGGCACCAGAATGGAACCAAAATGGCACCAGAATGGCACCAGAATGGCACCAGAATGGCACCAGAATGGAACCAAAGTGGCACCAGAATGGAACCAAAATGGCACCAAAATCCCTGGGATTTTTTGGGGTCTCTCCAAGAGGTTTTGGTGTCCCTGAGGTTGATTTCGTTGTCCCTGAGAACAATTTTGGGGTCCCTGAGGTGATTTTGGGGTCCCCGAGGTTGATTTTGGGGTCCCTGAGAACAATTTTGGGGTCCCCGGGGTGATTTTGGGGTCCCTCAAGTTGATTTTGGTGTCCCTGAGAACAATTTTGGGGTCCCTGAGAATATTTTGGGGTCCCTGAGGTGATTTTGGGTCTCTCAAGTTGATTTTGGGGTCCCTGACGATGATTTTGGGGTCCCTGAGAGCAATTTTCATGTCCCTGAGAACAATTTTGGTGTCCCTGAGGTGATTTTGGGGTCCCTGAGAGCAATTTTGGGGTCCCCGAGGTGATTTTGGTGTCCCTGAGGTGATTTTGGGGTTCCCAAGGTTGATTTTGGGGTCCCTGAGAACAATTTTGGGGTCCCTGGGGATGATTTTGGTGTCCCCGTGGGCATTTTTGGGGTCCCCGAGGTGATTTTGGGGTCCCCGAGGTGATTTTGGGGTCCCCGGGCTGATTTTGGGGTTCCCAAGGTTGATTTTGGGATCCCTGAGGATGATTTTGGGGTCCCTGAGAATATTTTGGGGTCCCCAGGTTGATTTTGGGGTCCCTGAGGTTGATTTTGGGGTCCCTGAGAGCAATTTTGGGGTCCTGGGGATGATTTTGGGTCTCTCAAGTTGATTTTGGGTTCCCCAGGGTGATTTTGGTGTCCCTGAGGTGTTTTTGGGGTCCCTGAGAGCAATTTTGGGGGCCCTGAGAACAATTTTGGGTTCCCAAGGTTGATTTTGGGTTCCCCAAGGTTGATTTTGGTGTC